>NC_089789.1:3011568-3171568 GCF_040412425.1 Macrobrachium rosenbergii | reverse complement strand
TTCTTGATTTTGTGTCTGCCATGGTTTTGCTGAAGTCTTCAAGTATTTGATGATGCAAGAGTGTTCAGCTATTGCTGATAGGTGACGCTGTTGCTGTACTGACCATGTGTCTGCTGACTTGGTGAAGGAGTGCACCAAATGCTGATGGTCTGTTTGCATGACAAACTGTCATCCCTCGAGCATGTGGCGTAAGTGGAGGATGGTTTTGTGGACTGCTAAGAGCTCTGTCAAAAGTAGAGTATTTCTGTTCCACTGCCATTACCTTCTTGCTGAAGAACGCCAGTGGATGATGACCATCATCCGCATCCTGCTCTATCATGGCGCCCATCACTGTGTTGCTCGCGTCCATTGTCAAAGTGAGGGACCTATGGGGTAGAGGAAAAATTAATGTGGTTGCGGAGATTATTGCTTGTTTTGCTGAAAGAAGTGCATTATCTTGACCTTCTGACCAATTTAATTGTTTCTGTCTTCCTTTTAAGCATTGATAGGTTGTTCTCATAATTTTAGCAATATTAGGGATAAACCTGTGGTAGTAGTCGATTAGTCCTGATAATTCTTGTACTGCTTTTATTGCTGTTGGTTTTGGGAAGTTGGTGATAGCTTTTACTTTCTCTGGTGGGGGTTTAATGCCATCTGGGCTTACTTGATGTCCCAGGAATTCCACTATTTTCTTTGCCCATTCACATTTGTCTTCCCTTACTATGAGTCCATTTTCTTTAAGCATTTGTAGTATTCTTTTGACGTCCTTAAGATGCTACTTGAGGTTGGGGCTAAATATGAGGATGTCATCGACTTAGACCATGCAGAGGGGAAGGTTGCCCAGTGGTTCATCCATTAGTCTTTGGAAGGTTGCCCCTGCATTGCGAAGGCCGAAACAGCTATAACTGAACGTGTAGGTGCCAAAGGGGGTGATGATCATGGTCTTTTCTGTATCTTCCTTCGCTACTGGAACTTGGAAGTATCCTTTTAGCAGGTCTATCTTGGTGAAGATCTTTACTCCGTTCATGTGGTTGGTTATGTCTGTTATGTTCGGTAATGGGTATCTATCTGGCTTCTTTGACATGTGGTCGCTGGTAATATCCATACGTTCACCATGTTCCGTTGGATTTTGGTGCCATGTGAAGCGGGGATCCCAGGTCCTGGAGGCTTTTTGGCATATCCCAGTAGTCTCCACTTCTTTGAACATTTGTTTGGTGTAGGCGAGCTTCTCTGGGGCTAAACGTCTGAAACATGAGTGGCATCTCTTAGTTAAGTATTTAGTTCTGGTGACCGCGTGATCCCGGATTTTTATGGGTTATATACCATTTTGTTTATTATCCCTTGGCAATTAACCGTCTGGTATCCAATTTTATTCATGTTTTTGGATTTTGTATGGCTAAACTTTCGTGTCTCGTGTAGTTAGGCCTATGTTTTAGTTTGTAACTACTTGATCCCGGATTATCCAGGATATCTTTTTGTTTATTACCCTTTGACAATTGACCATCTGGTATTCTTGTTCTTTTTGTTTACTTTGTAACCTTCCTTTCATTTGTGTCTCATTTGTGCCCAGACGACGCGTTAATAAACGTGAAAGCACTTGGTACTGAACTTGTGCCTGTCATTTTCCTGTGAGATTCGTTTATATATATATATATATATATATATATATATATATATATATATATATATATATATATATATATATATATATATATATATATATATATATATATATATATATATATATATACATACATACAGTATGTATGTATGTATGTATATGTGTGTATGTATGTGTGTATGTGTGTGTGTGTGTTTGTGTGTGAGAGAGAAATTTATAAGTAAAAGACCTCCAAATTATGTACAAGGGCAGAGTACATGGAAAAGTAAACAGATGGTTATAATGATAAAAAGAAAGTTGCTAGGGTTGTACCAGATTATAATTCAGGTCAAACAAAAGTAAAGATATATATATATATATATATATATATATATATATATATATATATATATATATGTGTGTGTGTGTGTGTGTGTGTGTGTGTGTGTGTGTGAATTGTATGAAACAGCAAAAGTAAGGGGTCTGGAAGTTGTCAAAAGTCCAGAAAGGTAGGGTATGAAGGTTGTGAAATTTTATAAAAGGCAAGAAGAGGAGTGGTTGTAAGTTTTATTAAAACAGGTGAAGTGGATGATAAGGAAATTAGAATATCAAATAAGAAGGAAATGGATAAAAAAAAAAAAGACAAGCTAATAAATAAATATCATCTAAACTCACAAAAATGGGTCATAGAGTTAGCAGGGAGGTTTTATGGACAAATAGACGGTTTACTGAAGGAAAATGGAAATAATCTGAGAAGCAATTGCATAACAAAATAGATCATGCAAGATATAGATAGGGCAGTCGAGAAGGAAACCTGAAAAGAAATATGAAAAATAATTCAAGTAGAGGGAAAAGGTGACAGGAACTTCAGGAAGTTGAAAAATCTGTTCTTCAGTAAAGCAAATGTAGAGAAACGGGTTAATGAGCGAAAGAATTTTGGAATAAAAGTTGCAAATGTAGAGGTGCAATCTAGAAGTGAATGCAGTCCTGAGGTGATGACCTAAGTAATTTGAAGATTTGTAAATGGCGCTTGAGGAGAAAGGGCTAGAGTATGAAAAGGAATGTTTGTTGATGAGACTGATGGGGATGTAATTGAAACACTGGGAGTTAATTGGGTTACAAGTGAGATCATGTAGTAACTTGACTTGTGGATGACCAAAGTTTGCAAGGTGTGATTATTTGAGGGAAAATTTCTGAATGAATAGGTAAAAGTAATAATTGTTCCACTATATAAAGGTAAGGTGATAGAGGAGTCTATTAGAATTATAGGGACATAATGTTAGTTAGCAAATCAGGAAAGGTGTCTAGTAAGATTTTTATTGAGAAATTAAGATAAGTCAAGAAGGTAGAGGAGAAATTTACGCCGTGAGTTTAGACAAGGTGGTGGGGGCCGTGAGGGTAAGGTGTTTGTTATGAAATATTATGTGAGAAGTTTGAGAGTGAGGGAAAGAAGCAGTATGTGGCATACATAGATCTAAAATTATCTTATGAAAGATAAGCTTGTGAATAAAAGAAAAAAAAAGAGTGGAGTGGAGATGCTGAGATTTACAGCGTGCATAATATTTAAGGCAAAGTAAAGACTCAGTATCAGAAACTATGAGCTGCACAGAACTGGTAAAAAAGATAGTGTAGATGAAAGGATAAGTTAGAACATTTTAAGAATTATTAGTCATGTAAAAAGAATGGACGCAAATGGGCTGGAAAAACAATGTGTAATTCAGAAGCCCTTGTGGAGATGAGATGAGAATTACTCAGGGGGTTGGATTGATGATAAGAGATAGTTATTGGAAAGGAAGGGCCTACCCATCCAAGAAGCGTGAGTTTGTGTGCAAGACAAAGATTAATGGCAAGAATGTAGCGTGTTTCAGAGCACTACTAATGAGCCATCCATGTACATGTAGGAGGTAGTGTAAGTTTCGAACGGTGCACCGACTTTTGAGCGCAAGACAAATGCGCGCACTAACATTTGAGGGCCGACATTTGAGCGCCATAATTTCAAAATTCAATCCTCTTCTTATTTTTTTGTATTGACATTATAGACGTTTAGTACTCACTGTTACAAGCGTTTGGATATAAAGGAAGAAGAAACAATCTTAATCTTTATTTGCTATGGCATGTAAATAAATAGATAAATGAATATATATATATATATATATATATATATATATATATATATATATATATATATATATATATATATATATATATATATATATATATACATATATACAAAAGAAAATACATATAAAAAGAAAAGTGCGACAGCTTAAATTTTTATTGACATGTACGAGTACCTAAGATATTTTAAAAACAAGTTCCACAAATAGAAAATTAATAAAAACAATTTGTAAATAGAATGTAACTACTTTTGTAGGTTAAGATTATATGATATGGAACGCAGATAATCTAATGGCTCTCTTGAAGAATACTCACTAACAATTTTAATTATAGCATTGTTTACTCGTTCATATTTTTTGTTTTACAGGTTCATGCCGTCAACAGTTTATTCTGATCAATTTGGTTGAGGTGTGATTTTGTTCTATTCTTAAAATTTCTATGAATTTGTATATTGTAGGGTGCATATGCCCTATTGACTGCTGCATTGCCCGATGCCACCCCTCTAACGAATTATTTGTACGTGGATGTTCATTGACGACACGTTCGTAAACACTCCAAACACGAGGGGGGAAACATAGCATCTCTCCTTCTTCCTCTCCTACAAGGTCTTCCTATCCAAGTATCTTCGAAGTAAAATACCAAATCGTCTAAGTCGTCGGGGATTATATCTTCTAATGACTCAAAAACATTTGTAATATCATTGTGGGGAACGAGCGCCAAGGCCACAAGCATTTTTGTACATTTTCGTATTTCTTCACTGTTACTGTATAAATTGGTCAATCCTAAGTCTTGAATTTTTCTCCATACGGCCTGAGATAAATGGAAAAAAACACCCAAACACCTCAGCGTTTCTGAAGACAGAAAGAAAAGCTTTATGAAATGCTTTTTCATAGTCGCACGATATGGAAGCTGGAACAGTGTCGGTATCCATGAAATGTAGTAGTGTCAGAGCACGGTTATAATTATGCTTCCTCTGACTTCCTCTGAAGGAGAATATAAACCACTGGAAGCACGATTCCTTTATAAATGATGTGAATCACATATAGCTGATAGAATAGTTGAGGAACTATTTGGAACGTTCCATCTCCCATCCAGTGCTTATTTTCTTTCATCAATTTCAAATTTTGAGGAGTAGTAAATATAAAATATCTATCGGGGTCATCACTACCGGAGTCATATGCAAGAAAATTCTTCTCCATCATACGTGCAAACAAGTTCTTGGGGTATACCTATTTCTCCTACGTCACTTGGAGCCGAGAGAGGTAATCCTTTGGCTTTCCGTTGTCTTTCTAGCCGAGAGAGGTAATCCTTTGGCTTTCCGTTGTCTTTCTAGCCGAGAGAGGTAATCCTTTGGCTTTCCGTTGTCTTTCTAGCCGAGAGAGGTAATCCTTTGGCTTTCCGTTGTCTTTCTAGCCGAGAGAGGTAATCCTTTGGCTCTCCGTTGTCTTTCTAGCCGAGAGAGGTAATCCTTTGGCTTTCCGTTGTCTTTCTAGCCGAGAGAGGTAATCCTTTGGCTTTCCGTTGTCTTTCTAGCCGAGAGAGGTAATCCTTTGGCTTTCCGTTGTCTTTCTACTGGTCGCTGAAGGGATTGGTACTTTGGAAGAATAGCAACCACTTCCGGACGCAAATTAAGTTGTGCCTCTTGAATGAGTCGCCTTCTTTGGTGGATCATTCGATGCTGCAGCTCTTTCACGAAGTTGCATCATTGATAATCTAGACTCAGACTTTGCAGGATCTGGCACATGATCGTGCTCACTGGCAGATGTGCATTCATCTCCAATAACAGATATCCTTCCTTTGCACTTCCGGTCTACACAACGCCATGACTCTTTCCCACTCTTAAGCACTCTGTCAAGTCTGTAACAGTAGCCTTCCTTCGTACAATATATTATCTTTTCCTTTGGATGATGTTACCTTCTCCATAGCGAGGGTACTTTGAACTAAAATAAATCAATGGTATTTCTCTTTTAAAGATATACTAATAACCAAACGATACGCACACAAAATGAAAGTTAATGATAGTAACCAAACAAGTTAACAATGTAAACAAAAGATTTTAACGAATTTTAACGATAATAAACAACCGATAGCATGCCATTTTTTGAAAACCAATTTTATGAAGTATGCGTGTATGTGTGCGCGTGTTTGTTTTTTTGTTAAGATTTCGTGCGCTCAAATGTTAGTGCCCGCATTTGTCTTGCGCTCAATTGTCGGCGCTCAACTGTCGGCGCTCATTTGTCTTGCACGCAAAAGTCGGACCACCGTTTCGCACTTTTAATGTACAGGTTGTTGATCCATAATAAAGTAGCTAGAGTATGAATAGGGCAATGATATTAGTTTTATCTTTTTCTAGAGCCACCCACTTTCAGCAGAAAAGGCTAAATGTAACTATATATATATATATATATATATATATATATATATATATATATATATATATATATATATATGTATGTCTGTGTGTGTGTCTTATTTCATTAACTGACGAAGGAAAGATGTTCTAATTCTACGGTAACAGAAGAAAAATACATATTTTTGTAAACTCGGTGCTCAAAACACACAAAAAAAAAGGATGGCAAGTGATATCACTTTTATGTTCGTCCTACCCTGAATCATGTCAAAAACCTTATTGCTGCTGCCATTTCACTCCTCGTTTTTTATTTTTGTAATTTCCTCATGTCCCCACCGCCTTCATAGTTGCGATGCTTAATAGTATTATTATTAACTCATGTTATGAAATTGGATAAATAATGTTTTGACATACTTCACAACTATTTTTCTCCATATTTCCGCACGACAAAATAATTTAACGCCTTTATATATATATATATATATATATATATATATATATATATATATATATATATATATATATATATATATATATATACACATATGTATATACTGTATAAGGTAAGCATTAATTATATACATACACACACACACACACACACACACACACACACATATATATATATATATATATATATATATATATATATATATATATATGTATATATTTATATGCTGCCTTGTAATATGTATATCATGGGATATTTTGATATATTTACTCTAGTATTTATCATGTGTTATGTGTAATGATAGTGATTATTGAAGTTTTGTATTTAGTTTGGCATCAGATCTCATAAAAACTAATGATTTAAGTAACTTAATAGCGTAATTTAGAATAAATAATATCTTTCTTGATAAAAGTGTAGTGTAAGGAACAACGTACGTGTGCCCTAGTGAGAACTTGTTTCATTTCAATTGTCATCAGTTGAGACAAGAGAGAGCGCTTTGTTTTGGGTTAACTTGAGGACAGTTTTGAATAACAATTGCCGATTCGTTCAGGAAATCAACTCAGTTTTTCGTCTTGTTTATAAAACACGCCAATCATAATTAGCTGATTGCAGCATGTTTGGATCGTGTAGAGGTTTCTGTATAAGATTTGTCCCGTACGAGAACAAGACGAGTGATTTCGCATTGTTAAATGCATTGCTCTGATCACGTACGCCACTTTGAGAGAAAGAATACATGTCTTGATCAGTTACATCATGTTTTGTAAGATTGCATTCGAAACGTTTTGCTAGGATGACGTCATTTTCCTTTTAGAAATTTCTCTTTTGGTATCTCGCACCCAAAATTCTTTAATGACGTCATCTCCCTGCTTCTAAAGCTTTTCTTTTGGTATTTCGCACTCAAAATGCTTTCATGACGTCATGTAATTGTTTTACATGCTACTGGAATTCTGAAATCTGTTTTATTCTGATTTCCAAAACCGATAAGTTTGGTTCCCTCTCTCTCTCTCTCTCTCTCTCTCTCTCTCCCTCTCTCTCTCTCTCTCTCTCTCTCTCTCTTGGTCTTAAAAAGAGATTACTTTTAACGTAGTGTATGTGTAGTCACGTATTAGCATTAACTTTTGAGATCTGAATTTAAAATTATTTAATCTGTAATGGCGCCCGGTAAAAAAGTGTGTTTAGTGAAATTAGAGCAGCTGCAAAGGGATTTTACAGAGGTTTTCACAAGTTTTTGTAAGGTGAAGTGAATTTTAATTATTAATACTATGGTATAATAAGTTAAGGAAATTTTACCCTAATGAAATTATTTTTGATAAATCTTATGTGCATTTCTGTGTTTTTCCTGTTCGCAATCTCTTCATATTTTCAGATTTTTTTTTTATGTTTGTGATGTAACATTTATTTACGCAGCATTTTAAATATTTTTGGTGATTTAACATTGCACACTTGATTTAATTTTTCATTTATTAAGATTTTCTTTTCAAATCTTGAGTAATTCTTGATAGTTTAAATTTTTCTTGATTAATTTAAATTCCTGAAAAAGTTTTTGTGAATTAGTTTTGTTTCATAATTCAATTCAAGAATTAATTAAGTGTGTTATTTTCAAGTAATAGTAAATTTTTCAGATTGTGAATTCTAATTATAAATTTTGAATTTAAAAATAAATTTTTGTATTTAATTTTTAAAAAAAAGCGTTTCATTTGTGGACCACCAGTGAATAGGATTGATTATGTGTGCATAAGGCAAAGTGATAAACATGTTTTGTTTTTTTAGTTTTGCTAATGTGAATTAAGACCAGGGAAACAGTTAAAGTTGTGTGATGGAGTGATGCCCTTCTACTCTAGAATATTTCTGGTTTAATTTTTGATACCTCACACATATTCTGATAAACTTAGTTTGATCTTTTGAGTGATTAATAAGTTTTTTAATGGTTCACTGTTACCTTTAGAGTATTCTTATCGTTATGAGAGTTCAGGTATCTGGCTGAAGTGAGGTATATTTCTGAATTTTGAGATTAGTTCTGTAATAACCAGGTACTTGGTACACATCGTGACTATATATATATATATATATATATATATATATATATATATATATATATATATATATATATATATATATATATATATTATATATATATATATATATATATATATATATATAGTAAGCATTAAATTATTTATATATATATATATATATATATATATATATATATATATATGTATATATATATATATATATACTCATATACTCATATATATATATATATATATATATATATATATATATATATATATATATCTATATATATATATATATTATATATATATATATATATATATATATATATATATATATATATACATGCATACATACATACATACATACATACATACATACATACATACATACATACATACATACATACAGTACAGGGTGTTTCAGAAGTTAGAGCCCCCTCTACAGCATAAACTAAAATTGATATGGACAAAAACAAAAGTAACTCAGAACAGGTATTTATTTAAGTTTCTCTCTGAGTATTTAATATTTTGTGGGCCTCCATCTGCCTGTACCACAGCCTGCATTCTTGAGGGTATGATTTCAGCAAATCATAAAAAAGCTGAGACTCAAACTCCATTTCCCTGGGCACTTTGGTCACCTCTCTTTGCAGTTCATCGAGGCTTGGTATACCATCATAGTTCACTGTGCGCACTTCAACACGATCCTTTAAGATACTACCAATGTTTTCACACACATTAAGGTCAGGGGAGCTACCTGGAAATTCACTTGACGGGAAGAAATTGATACCACTGTTTCGAAGCAGCTCCTGTATCTGAAGAGCCTTGAAACATGGTGCCTTATCATGCAAAAATGTGACTTCTTCAACAGATAACACATTTTCAGGATCTTTGAGGAAAGGAAATTCTCCACCAGTAAGCACAGTATTCGCCATTCTATGACTGTCCTTTTTCTTTGATGATCCACATTAACCACTTGCCTGTGAAACAGAGGAAAAATTCCCAAACATTCAGGAAATTTCACAACTTGGCGATAGCGCACGTCATTGCTGATATCCAACTTTGCAGCCCAAATGATGTCATTTTTATGATTTAGCTTCCTGACTGGGTAAATGAATAATTCGTCTGATGCGGCAACATGGAGAAAGTCAGCTTCATCCCAATCTTTAAGAAATGAACCACAAAACTATACACGGTCTTCTCTCTGTTGCTGAATGATGTTTGGCTTGCTGATAACATGAAATGGCTTGATACCAGATTTTTTCAACTCAAGATATACAGCACTATAACTTCTCTTCTTTCCCCTTTTTGTTTCTAGTTCAAGTCCCAATTTACGTAAAGACTTTCTTGGTCTACCCACTGCCTCAGCTATGATGTCTTTTGACTCCTGAGAAAGGAATTCAGGGCTTCCAAGATTCTCACTCTTTTTGCAATGACAGTCATATGGATTTTTGTTCCAGTTTCTTTTAACAAAGGATTCATCTCTTTTAATGTATTTAGCTATCCAGGAACGTAAAATGAAGGATGCACCAGCATCTCTGGCCTCTCTGAAGGTCAATCCATCTGACTTCCTCCGAGTTGTTAGCCATGGCTGTATCTAACTCCATCACTCAGTCGGAAAATACAAGAAATGTAAAATGAAAAATAGCTTAATAGAAACTTAAAATAATGTACTTGGAGATAGACTATAGCAGAAAACTTCATAACTTTCCATTTGTTCTGTGGAGGGGGCGCCTCTAGTTTTGAAACACCTGGTACATATATTTTCTATATGGTAGGCGTTAAATTATTTTGTCGTGCGGAAATATGGATATATATAGTTGTGAAGTATGTCAAAACATTATTTATTCCATTTTATAACATGAGTTAATAATAATACTATTAAGCATTGTAACTATGAAGGCAGTGGGGAAATGAGGAAATTACAAAAATAAAAAACGAGGAGTGAATTGGCAGCAGCAATGAGGTTTTTGACATAGTTCATAGTAGGACGAACATAAAAGTGATGGCACTTGCCACAATGAAGTATATATATATATATATATATATATATATATATATATATATATATATATATATATATATATATAAATATATATATGACTTTTTATCACATCACCGTGATTCATATACAATCAGTAAGCTACAAACGTCCTTTAATATCCAATTCGCTCTACCTCGGAAATAATATATTTTCATATATGTTACTGAAGGGGAATTTTTTAGTTGATGATAAGTTCGTCGTCCTTTGGGCTCGAACCAACGAAGGACAAGAACTCAGGACTACAGTGGATGCTTTAATCCACACGGCCAGCAAGTTAGGTATAAGTGGATATCGGCTCCCACCTACAAATCCCCATCGAACTCAGGTGTTTGTATTTAGAGAGGATATCCACCCACCTCTGCCATGTTGACCGTGTAGTGCGTTTGTCGCACGCAGCCACATTATGACTTTTTATCACATCACCGTGATTCATATACAATCAGTAAGCTACAAATGTCCTTTAATATCCAATTCGCTCTACCTCGGAAATAATATATTTTCATATATGTTACCGAAGGGGAATTTTTTAGTTGAAAATAAGTTCATTGTCCCGTGGGCTCGAACCAACGAAGGACAAGAACTCAAGACTACAGTGGACCCTTTAATCCAAACGGCCAGCAGGCCCTGAGTTCTTGTCCTTTGTTGGTTCAAGCCCACGGGACGACGAACATATTATCAACTAAAAATTCCTTCGGTAACATATATGAAAATATATTATTTCAGAGGTAGAGCGAATTGGATATTACAGGACGTTTGTAACTTACTGAATATATATATATATATATATATATATATATATATATATATATATATATATATATATATATACAGTGGTGACTGTCGCTTTGATCCAGGTATTACTATGTTGTCTGTCCCTTTATCCAGGAATTAGTGGTGACTGTCCCTTTTATCCATATTTTACTGTTGTGTCTGTCACTTTTATCTATGTATTACTGTACTGTCTGTCACCTTTAACAAGGTATTACTGTACTTTTTGTCCCTTTTATCCAGGTATTACTGATATTATTATTCTGCCTGTCCCCTTTAACCAGTTATTACTGTGCTGTCTGTCATCATTAACCAGGTAGTACTGTACTGCACTGTATGTCCCTTTTATCTAGATATTACTGTGTTGACTGTTACTTTTATCCAGGTATTACTGTTCCATCTGTTCCTTTTATCCAGGTATTACTTTGGTGATTGTCCCTTTTATTCATGCATTACTGTAGTGACTGTCCCTTTTATCCAAGTATTACTGTTCTATCTGTCACCTTTAACCAGGTATTACTGTGCCGTCTGTCCCTCTTATCCAGGTATTGCTGTTGTGACTGTCCATTTTATCCAGATATTACTGTGGCGACTGTCCATTTTATCCAGATATGACTGTGGTAACTGTTCCGTTTATCCAGGTATTATTGTAGTGATTGTCCCTTTTATCCAGACATTACTTTACTGTCTGTCCCTTTTATCCAGGTATTACTGTAATGACTGTCCCTTTTATCCAGGTATTACTGTGCTGTATGCCCCTTTTATCCAAGTATTACTGCGGTGACTGTCCTTTTATCCAGGTATCATTGTGATGACTGTTACTGTGGTGACTGTCCTTTTATCCAGGTATCATTCTGGTGACTGTCCCTTTTGTCCAGGTATTACTGTGGCGACTGTCCCTTTTATCCAGATATTACTGTGCTGAATGCCACCTTTAACCAGGTATTACTGTCCCGTCTGTCCTTTATATCCAGATATTAGTGTGGTGACTTTCCCTTTTATCCAGGTGTTACTACGGTGACTGTTCTTTTTATCTAGGCATTACTATGCTTACTGTTCATTATGTCCAAATATTACTGTGGTGACTATCCCTTTTATCCAGTTACTACTGTGTTCTCTGTCCTCTTTATGTTAGGTATTACTGTAGTGACTGTCCCTTTTATCCAGGTATTACTTAGGTGACTGTCTCTTTTATCTGGGTATTACTGTGCTGTCTGTCCTTTTTATCCAGGTATTACTATGCTACCTGTCACCTTAAACCAGGTATTACAGTGATGTCTGTCCCTTTTATCCAGATATTACTGTGGTGACTCCATTTTATCCAGATATTACTGTGATGACTGAAAAGCATTTTCAATAATATATTTCTATGGTCTCGAGTACATGAAATAAGGTATAATAAGCCCGTAGAGTTTATATACCACATAAGTTACAAAGGGAAGGGGAAGGTGTATGGGGTAGGGGAAGGGTGGGGGTACTAGTTTGAAGCCTACCCTATTATCTGAGTTGGGTCAAATGATGCCCACATGTTAAATTTTGTTTAGCTCGGTCAAGCGGTTCGGATTTCTATGGCGTACAAAGTTACAAATATACATACAAACATTCATTTACACACACACACACATATATATATATTACTCAAAGTCACAAAAATATGCACGGGATTTGTTTATCAGCCGAAACCACAGGAAAAGCTTGAAAAGAAATGACAGTGCCAAGGACTTTCGTGTACCTAACACATCTTCGGGGCACAAAGATGTGTTGATTAAACGAATATACTTGAAACTCCGTCGTTTCTTTTCAAACTTTTCCTGTGGCTTCAAACAAAAGAAGTATTCTTTACGGTATTCCTGTGCTGTCGTGGAATGGAGCGATCTAAAACTGGTATTCTTTTCTTTAATGTTCCGGAGATGTTTGTGCAATACCAGTCCTCTTACACATTATGCACTTGGCTTTCAGGTCTCATTATGAGCCATTTCCACGTTAAAATCCTAAAACCATTTTTTTTATCTTAACTGATATATACTCTCTCTCTCTCTCTCTCTCTCTCTCTCTCTCTCTCTCTCTCTCTCTATATATATATATATATATATATATATATATATATATATATATATATATATATATATATATATATATATATATATATATATATATGAATGTCTTTTCCTGTAATACTACAGTGTAATATGAAAATAAGAAGGCCCATAAAACACTATTTAGACGTTGAAACCATATATTTCAGGCACTTGTTTCTGTGCCCTGTTCACTGGTAGAATATGGACAGGTGGAAAGTTACAATGGTATATATACAAAACCATGAAGGTGTGGCCTTAGGCCTCCGATGTTAAGGAGGTGGCGTTTCTTAAGAAGGAGGAGATTGACCAAATTCCCTAGTGGTTTTATATATATATATATATATATATATATATATATATATATATATATATATATATATATATATATATATATATATACATACATATATATATATACATACATACACACAGAATATATATACCTTTTATCCAGGTATTACTGTGGTGACTGTCGCTTTGATCCAGGTGTTACTATGTTGTCTGTCCCTTTTATCCAGAAATTACTGTGGTGACTGTCCCTTTTATCCGTGTATTGATGTTCTGTCTGTACCTTTTATCCAAGTGTTAATGCAGTGACTGTCCCTTTTATCCATATATTACTGTTGTGTCTGTCCCTTTTATCTAGGTATTACTGCGGTGACTGTCACTTTTATCTATGTATTACTGTACTGTCTGTCACCTTTAACAAGGTATTACTGTACTTTTTGTCCCATTTATCCAGGTATTACTGATATTATTATTCTGCCTGTCCCCTTTAACCAGTTATTACTGTGCTGTCTGTCATCATTAACCAGGTAGTACTGTACTGCACTGTCTGTCCCTTTTATCTAGATATTACTGTGTTGACTGTTACTTTTATCCAGGTATTACTGTTCCATCTGTTCCTTTTATCCTGGTATTACTTTGGTGATTGTCCCTTTTATTCATGCATTACTGTAGTGACTGTCCCTTTTATCCAAGTATTACTGTTCTATCTGTCACCTTTAACCAGGTATTACTGCGCTGTCTGTCCCTCTTATCCAGGTATTACTGTTGTGACTGTCCCTTTTATCCAGATATTACTGTGGCGACTGTCCATTTTGTCCAGATATGACTGTGGTAACTGTTCCGTTTATCCAGGTATTATTGTAGTGATTGTCCCTTTTATCCAGACATTACTTTACTGTCTGTCCCTTTTATCCAGGTATTACTGTGCTGTATGCCCCTTTTATCCAAGTATTACTGCGGCGACTGTCCTTTTATCCAGGTATCATTGTGATGACTGTTACTGTGGTGACTGTCCTTTTATCCAGGTATCATTCTGGTGACTGTCCCTTTTGTCCAGGTATTACTGTGTCGACTGTCCCTTTTATCCAGATATTACTGTGCTGAATGCCACCTTTAACCAGGTATTACTGTCCCGTCTGTCCTTTATATCCAGATATTAGTGTGGTGACTTTCCCTTTTATCCAGGTGTTACTACGGTGACTGTTCTTTTTATCTAGGCATTACTATGCTTACTGTTCATTATGTCCAAATATTACTGTGGTGACTATCCCTTTTATCCAGTTACTACTGTGTTCTCTGTCCTCTTTATGTTAGGTATTACTGTAGTGACTGTCCCTTTATCCAGGTATTACTTAGGTGACTGTCTCTTTTATCTGGGTATTACTGTGCTGTCTGTCCTTTTTATCCAGGTATTACTATGCTACCTGTCACCTTAAACCAGGTATTACAGTGATGTCTGTCCCTTTTATCCAGATATTACTGTGGTGACTCCATTTTATCCAGATATTACTGTGATGACTGAAAAGCATTTTCAATAATATATTTCTATGGTCTCGAGTACATGAAATTAGGTATGATAAGCCCGTAGAGTTTATATACCACATAAGTTACAAAGGGAAGGGGAAGGTGTATGGGGTAGGGGAAGGGTGGGGGTACTAGTTTGAAACCTACCCTATTATCTAAGTTGGGTCAAATGATGCCCACATGTTAAATTTTGTTTAGCTCGGTCAAGCGGTTCGGATTTCTATGGCGTACAAAGTTACAAATATACATACAAACATTCATTTACACACACACACACACACACACACACACATATATATATATATATATATATATATATATATATATATATATATATATATATATATATATATATATATATATATATATATATATATATATATATATATATATATATATATATATATATATATACACATATATATATATATAACTCAAAGTCACAAAAATATGCGCGGGATTTGTGTATCAGCTGAAACCACAGGAAAGGTTGAAAAGAAATGACAGTGCCAAGTACTTTCGTGTACCTAACACATCTTCGGGGCACAAAGATGTGTTAATTAAACGAAAGTACTTGAAACTCCGTCGTTTCTTTTCAAACTTTTCCTGTGGCTTCAAACAAAAGAAGTATTCTTTACGGTATTCCTGTGCTGTCGTGGAATGGAGCGATCTAAAACTGGTATTCTTTTCTTTAATGTCCCGGAGATGTTTGTGCAATACCAGTCCTCTTATACATTATGCACTTGGCTTTCAGGTCTCATTATGAGCCATTTCCACGTTAATATCCTAAAACCATTTTTTTTATCTTAACTGATATGTACTCTCTCTCTCTCTCTCTCTCTCTCTCTCTCTCTCTATATATATATATATATATATATATATATATATATATATATATATATATATATATGAGAGAGAGAGTGTACATATCAGTTAAGATAAAAACAAACTGGTTTTAGGATATTAACGTGGAAATGGCTCATAATGAGACTTGAAAGGCAAGTGCATAATTTAGGATATTAACGTGGAAATGGCTCATAATGAGACTTGAAAGGCAAGTGCATAATTTAGGATATTAACGTGGAAATGGCTCATAATGAGACTTGAAAGAGAAGTGCATAATTTAGGATATTAACTTGGAAATGGCTCATAATGAGACTTGAAAGAGAAGTGCATAATTTAGTATATTAACGTGGAAATGGCTCATAATGAGACTTGAAAGGCAAGTGCATAATTTAGGATATTAACGTGGAAATGGCTCATAATGAGACTTGAAAGGCAAGCTCATAATGTGTAAGAAGACTGGTATTGCGGAAACATCTCCGGAATATTAAAGAAAAGAATACCAGTTTTATATCGCTCCATTCCACGACAGCACAGAAATAACGTAAAGAATACTTCTTTTGTTTTATTGCAAATTAACAATGTTAACCCTACGAGTTTTCTTTGGGGTGGAGTCATTTTTCCTTTCAGGGCGCATCACTTTGATTAAGCGAGAATGAAATTTCCCCAGGAAAAGCTTTTAAAATTATTTGATAATCTTCTGACCGTCCTTTATCTTGTGAACTGCAACGGAATTTATTTCTCCCTCTCTCTCTCTCTCTCTCTCTCTCTCTCTCTCTCTCTCTCTCTCTCTCTCTCTCTCTCTCTCTCTCTCTCTCTCTCTCTCTCTCGTCTGTGCGCTGTTGGCATTACATCGTCTAAGCATCGGATGCTATGTCATAATGTGTTGTAAACTTTAACCTAGATGCCATATTTTTAACATATTAGGTAACTTCCAAGTTCTTTATATCAAAGCTAATAACCCTTTTACTACTACCAGTGTTGTTGTTCATGTTCTTAAAGTTAAAGAAAACAAATCTGAGTCTCAGCATCTGAGACATATGAAAAGAGGCCTAATTGATTTCAATGTTTAATATCTTTTTATCATTAATGTTCACGAAAACAACGATAAAAATGGCTGCTGCCCCAAAACGTAGGAAATAAAAAAAAATCAAAATACTCAAGGCAACAAGTTGTTGAAAATATTTTTAGTCCCAAAGAGAAAGTTTAAAAGGAAAACAAATAGAAATAACTATACTTGACTTTGCATTTTCTTGATAGAAATGTTTTTACACTAACGTTCATCTTAAAATTTCTGAGTGTTGCAGATGGTGCCGATACAATAAACGAAAGAAAATTAGCTCGCTATACTGTTCCTGCGAGTGCTTTTTATATGTCGCTACTAAAAAAAAAAAAGGCAAGATGTCGTTTCATTCAGTTTCTTTCTCAAAGATACTAATCTTAAACTGCCGGCATACTATTTTCCACAGGAGTGGATTTTTGGACTACTGAAAAAATTCGACTGCATTTGGTAATAGTTCTAGGGACAGACTAGTTTATGAATAGGGCTGAATAGGCAAACTCAGATTTATTAGATGATGTTGTGATAAGCTGTAAAAATAAAAAGATGAGAGCCTGAAGGATAAATAGATATACTACAGCTGATGTTCGATACCTGTGGTTGTATATTCATCACGTTCCATATTTTCGTGATTCAGTTATATATATATATATATATATATATATATATATATATATATATATATATATATATGCACCCTCTCCCCCGTGGAACTCTCCCTTGTTCGCACTAAATTCCTGGGAGGGAAGGCACTCGTTGCCTACCGCGCCCTTTTGGTAGAGGATAGGGGAAACTAGGAAGCTGTACGCCAAGCGGTTACCAAGGTGTACGAGATTACCCCAAGCAGTGGAGGGGGCGTTGGAGTGAGCAGCCAAGAGAATCAGGCCAGACTTGGTCTGATTGGGTGTACCATTCTGAGGGGGCGTTAGCAAAATGGCTCGAGTCCAAAGGGGCCACTAGCGCCGCTGAGGTACTCGAGAAATTTAAATTTGAGCATTTCGTACACTACGCCCCTCCTGCCCTTGCTATGCATGCAATAGAAAAAGCCCCTGCAACACTCACCGAGTGTTGCCAAATAGCAGACATGTGGGAGACTCACCACCCTCAGGAGGGATCCATGGGGCGGAAGATAACTCCCCCACCCCTCTTCGGATGATCAAATCCCCCTAAGAATGGAAACTCAGGCAAGCCCCTAACTTGCCATTACTTCAAAAAGATGGGGCATTCCTCTGATCAATGCCGAAACAAGCAAACAGCACCCCTTTCTCCCAGAAACCCACCAAATAACTCGCCTGTGTCCTCCACAGAGGCAGTGCAAAAAGATTATAGCTGAAGCTATTGCATGATGTGCAAGGTTTATGGCCACTCTCCCTCACGGGCAAAATGACCTATCAGTAATAAATCAAATACTCCCGCCATCGCCTTGGCCGTCACGAATTCCAAGTCCATGGGCTGTCCCGCCGAAGGTCCCATACATGTGGCCCCTCACCAAGGCAGCTACCCCGCGCGCCGAGTCGAGTTATTCGATGACTCTGGCGCGCAATTCTCCCTCATACGAAGGGATAGAGTTCCCTATGGAGGTATTGTCAATAGATGAAAACTCGTCACGATCGAGAGAGTAAATCAATTTAAAATGATACTCCCTACAGTTCAATTGAGAGTCACAAGACCTCATCACTCAAAAATTTGTAATCTTGCAGTAGCAAGCTATTTTCCCAGAGGTTATGATGGCATCCTGGGACAGGACTTTCAGTCCCCACGTAAGTCACTACAATCCAGGGGTCTACATCCCCCAGCTCATTCCTCAAGACTGGCTCCCCCTGGGTACTATTAGGATGTGCAGTTCCTACCAGTGCCACCTGGGTACGATATACAGTGGCCCCTTCAATTGATTCCCTGTCCAATTCCAGTGCCCGGCCATGCCTCAGTACCAGTACCAGGGCCCCAATCAGATCTCCCTCCAGGAGATGCCAATCCCTGCCAGTGCCACTTGCATGCACCGAGCAGTGCCAAGCTCCGTCCGTCCTGACTGACGAGCACAAGAAACCACTGATAGTGCCTGACCCTGCCTTAGTGCCAGCGCCAGAGCACAACCCCGATCTCCATACAAGGGATCCAACTCAGGACCCCCTCTCTTCTCCTGGCCTGGCACTGCTACCAGCGTCGGTAAGAGAGATGGTTCCTCCTGACCACAGCGGAAATTCACCTGAAGGTGTGGCCTCGCAACCCGTGCCTGAGCTGGTCACCACTGCCTACGAGTCTTCCACGCCCCCGCCGACCAACACCGCTTTCTCACCGCCAGCTGGAGATACCCTCGCGAGTCATGATTCTGCCCCGCCTCACGGGGCAATGAACTCTGCGAGCTGTGAATATTAATAGCCGAGCTATTCCTTTAAGCTTTTCTTAAATTATCACCACAAGAGGCAATTAAATATGGGATACCATTCCCCTCAAAATGCATAAGTCATTTTGTTATAAAGCAGTAAGAATAACAGAGTGGGAAGTGGCACGTCTTTGCGCCCATGCCTTGGCACAGAGCATGCGTGTCAGCTCTTCCTGAAGGAGTCGTGCCCGTGGGGTTCCCTTTTCCAGCCTTTGGGCTGAGAGATAGTCTGGGCCATAGTTTATATGTGACGAACAATAAATTCTTGCATAAACACTGAATACCTCACTCTGTTTTCATTGGCTCTTCTGCACATATCATTTACTCTTTCATTCATTTATTTATTTATCTGTGTATCTACTTTAACGAATCACGAGTCATATACTCCTGCCCTTGTGATTTTAACACAACCTCCATAAACCAAGAGATGTGTCCTGCCGTAGTAAGCTGTCATGGCCCTCACTTGTATCATTCTGTTCAATTTTCCTTTTGTTTTATTTTTTTTCTAAGAAATCTGTTTTTGTCCCAGACCCCTCTTCATTTATCTGCTTATCCCATCATAACATTGATCGAGTATCTATATATAGTCTTTGCCTGAGTTGTGGGCCGTGGAAACATAAAAATTAGTGTTGTTTAAAGTCAGCGATTTAAAACTTGCAAATAATCCTTTTGCCTCGCTCGCTCACAGCTGTCAAAATTCCCCAGTGTAAGTTGTCAAATGTCAGCTGTTGAGTTGGCGATCCTTTGAACTGTTAGCTAAGCCTTGAGCTTATAAACAATTATTTTATCTCGTAAAGGGGATGTCATTTACAAAATAACCACTGTGTTATCATTTACACCACCTCTTCAAGGCATACTAACTGCATGCCTCTGCTTATTTTGAATTAAGGAACTTATATGTAAATTAATTCTTAAATGTTGTCACCTGCCTCAAATTTACCTTGTCTTCGTAATCCTAAAGCAACATATACCTTACAATTGAAGGAGATTAATGTGCCATGTTAAAGTAGTTTAATATTAATGTGTTGGAAATAAAGTTAGGTAAAACTTCTTTCCATTTTGTGTTGGGAATAAAGTAAAGTAAAGCATCTGTACCAACTTTTTAAATATCAACATGTGCACCCGAATGAAGGTGCGTATGTTTTCTCCAGTGGTGAGCTATTATAATACAAGAAGTCGCTGCACAGCTGACCCTTAATTTTCCCTTAGTTATTGAAAGTAGAATCGTTGCTGCATAGCCAATCCTAGTTGACCTAGATATCAAAACTAAAGTTATCAGCAGTTCGATCTTTCCCTTTTCTTCACCTGAAACAGATATTGAGATGGCATGGTTGAAAAGGGGCAAAGATAAGAGGCTGGGTGCCACTCCCTTAAGCAACTTAGCCCAACTAAGCTGCTTAAAACAACCTTTCTAAAGGCAGATTAAGCTGGCTGAATCATCCCCTTTTTTCTTTTCTTTTTATGATTTCCCTTAACGAAAAGTCAGATTTCCAAGGCCAAATAAAGAAAGTTCCGTTGCCAGCCTGTAAAGCATCTTACGAATGTAGAAATCAAGGAAATACATAATATATATATATATATATATATATATATATATATATATATATATATATATATATATATATATATATATATATAACTGAATCACAAAAATATGGAATTTGATGAATTTATGAGAGTTACTTAAAGAAAAATCGTTTTTAGTGAGAGGCTCAAGTAGAATGAAAGACCGCCTTAGTCCTCTTCTAAAATCTAATGTTATTTATAAATATACGTGCCTGAGATGTGATCACGGGACTTATGTGGGTTGTACGAAGAGGCTACTCAAGGTGAGAATAGATTCCCACAGGGGCGTAAGTTTTAGAACGGGCAGTAGATTATCAAATCCTGATCAGTCAAATATTAGGAACCATTCTAGGTCATGCAAAGCATACATTGAAGATAAGGACTTTGCAATTATAGGTCAAGTACATAATGAAAACGACCTAACAATCTTGGAGTCCATTATGATAAAAAGATAGTTCCGTCTTTAAATATGCAATCCTCCTCTGTACAGTTGTTTATTGCCTAAGGTGCGCTGTTTGTTTTAAGAAACTCTTTCAGTCACTGCCCGTCCTTTGAGATAAGGTACAGAATAGCCATAAATTTTTAGTGTTTTAAATGTTTTAAATATTTTTACTGTTTTTAGAATCTTATAGATATTTTGTACATATTTTTAATGTTTAGTATAATTTCCTGTTTTAAGATGTTCATAAATTATTTTCAAGCTTTCTACATGCTGGTGTTCATTAAATTTGATTAAATATTGCGTAATTTTAATGGATTATGCAGTGCTTGGTTTTAAGTTCGTTTGTATCTTTATTATAGCCTTGAGGATGCGATTATGAATCGTGAAACGTCGGCAAAATAAATGTACCTGAGTATGACGCCTTTCCTATGCTTCCCTGGTGAGATATATATATATATATATATATATATATATATATATATATATATATATATATATATATATATATATATATATATATATGTATATATATATATATATATATATATATATATATATATATATATATATATATATATATATATATATATATATATATATATATATATATATATATACATATACATATATATATATATATATATATATATATATATATATATATATATATATATATATATGTATATATATAGTTTACTTACCATTGAACCAACATACAAGTTTTACAAGATATGAGCCAGCACGAGTGATTTTTTGCTTTAAAAAGCGAGCCGAAATTTGAACTACGAGCCAGCAAGACGTCATCTACCAATGCATCTGCCATCACCAGCACTTGATTCCAAGCTGAGCAGTCTCATTCATTTCACATGGTTATGTTGCCATGCAAGCATCTCTGCAGCATCTCGTAGCACTTCTCGCTTTGTTTTCTCACTGTGCCACTGTATTTTTTAACATTTCTTAGCTTTCACCATAGGTCCTAAGAAAGTGAGTGTTAAGACCAATGCTTAGAAGAAGAAAAGGCCGATTCCCTTGGATATGAAGTGTGAAATCACAGAACAACACAATCAAGGTATGTATGTTATGGACTTGGCGAGGCAGTATGACTGGACTACTTCTACAATCTGTACCATTTTGAAGCAGAAGGAGTCAATAAGAGCTATAACGACAGCCAAGGGAGTTAAGATTATTTCAAAGCTCCGGATCTCTGCCCATAAAGAAATGGAGAAGTTGTTGTCGGTGTGGCTGAATGAGAAGCAGCTCACAGAAGATACCGTAACGTAGAGCGTCATCAGTGAGAAGTCATGAGACATATACACGGATTTGGTGCTGAAGATGGGGGGAACATCAACGGATGAGGCACTGGGAGAGTCATTCAAAGCCAGCCGTGGCTGGTTTGATCATTTTAAAAAGAGAACTGGCAATTACTCGATGATCAGGCGTGGTGAGGCAGCAAGTTATGATGTAAAGGCAGCTGAGGAGTTTGTTAAAAGGTTTGCCAAACTGGTAGAAACAAAAAGATACATCGCCCGGCAAGTCTTCAACTGTGACGAGACAGGGCTCTTCTGGAAAAAGATGCTGAGGCGGACCTATATAACGGCAGAGGAGAAGAGCTTACCAGGCCACAAACCTACGAAGGATTTGCTAACCCTTGACTGTGCATGAACACGAGTGGCAACTGCAAAGTTAAACCTTAGTGGACGATCGCCTAATGAGAGGATCTAAAACAGTTCTTGGGTGGTGGACGGATCCCCTCTGAGGAGTATTAGCATTATGCGCCATGCAGTTTGGCTGTATCAACCAGGAAAGAGTTTCCACCTCTTCGTTGGCCCATAAATGAATGGTGACAACTTTAGAATTCAGCTCAGCTCAATCAGTGGGCGTCTCAGGGAGATCAGTATTGTTCTTGACTTGATGGGGAATGTCTTGCTCCTCTCTCTCCCATGACGTCTTTTTATTTATTTGCTCAAAAATATACCCAGGGATTGCTGTTGGTTTAAATTCTTATCTTTTATGATATGATGTCAGTTCTAATTGTAATTTTGCCAAGAAAAGTGCAAAGAAATATTAGAAAAAACATGTATACCTCCAAAAAAGTTACTGCATCTCCCGATCTCAGTAAATTTACGTAAATATTTTACAACAAATATGCTCAGAATTTGTTACTGATTTTAGCTCTCGTTTGTTATGATATTGTGTGAGCTGTATTTATAATTTTACAAAATACAATAAAATAAAATAAATTATTAGAAAAAAACATATATAACTTGGTAAAATTTATGAGTGTTTTGTAAAAAAAAATCCCACACTGGGCCGTATATAGTCGTTTTCAACTTCCCGTGAAGAGTATGGAAAATTTTTTAGAATTTTCTTTTTCACACCATGTGCATTTGCACACCTTCCGCTTTCCACTGATGTAACTTTTTATTAAATTGGCCAACCTTAAAGTTTGCCTGGTCTGGGAGTTTGCATGATATGTAATTAGCCCGTCCTTTAGGGGTTAAGCTGCTTCTCGTATATCACTTAGAAACCCCCAGAGCCTTTAAGTCCCACAAGATAACCAAAGAAAATCTGCAGGTTGTGTGGAGGGCAAACTCAAAGGCGTGGGTAACCAGTGATATCTTCGTCCAGTATGCAAACGTGGTTGTTGGTCCTACCATCAAGAATTACCTCACCACAAATAACTTGCTCCTGAAAGCCCTTCTCGTCATCGACAACGGTCTCGCGCACCCACCAACCCTCAAAGACGACATCTGCGAAGAATTCAAGTTTATCGAGGTCCTCTTCCTTCCACCCAACACCACCCGTATCATGTAGCCCATATTCCAGCTGGTGATTTAAAATTTTAAAAAGTTCTTCACAAAGCACCTATTCAAGTGTTGCTCTGAGGTTACGGAGGCCACAAACCTCACCCTTCAGGAGTTCTGGAAGGATCACTACAATGTCATGACCTGCCTCAAAATTATCGACATGGCCTGGCAGGGTTTTACAGGAGGGCCATAAACTCTGCATGGAAAAGCTGTGGCCTGAAGTTGTGTCCAAATAATTTCCTTCTTATGTATATATGTATATATATATATATATATATATATATATATATATATATATATATATATATATATATATATATATATATTTTCATGTATCGAATTACAGTTTTTGTCCATCTATATATACATAAAACTTTAACAGCCTCACCTCTGCTGGAAACCGTCTAAAGTATATAGTGAATAGAGCTAGTAAAGAGGTATTTCTGATTTGATTTAATTACTCTTTTAAAATAAAACTTTTTTAGTTTTCTGTAAAAGAAAACTATTGAGATGGCTATCTGTCCGTCCGTCCGCACTTTTTCTGTCCACCCTCAGATCTTAAAACCTACTGTGGCTAGAGGGCTGCAAATTGGTATGTCGATCATCCACTCCCCAATCATCAAACATACCAAATTACAGCCCTCTAGCCTAAGTAGTTTTATTTCATTTAAGGTTAAAATTAGCCATGATCATGCGTCTGGCATCGCTGTAGGTGTCAACAACACAGGCCACCACCGGGCCATGGCTGAAAGCTTCATGGACCACGCTGAGAATTTCATGGGCCGTGGCTGGGAGTTTCATACAGCATTATACGCTGTACAGAAACTTGATTGCACTAAAGAAATTTCGGCACATTTTTTACTTATTACATATTGCAGGTGATGAAGAGACTTTGGAATTAGCTGAAAGAGAAAGAATTTGATGTGCTTTATTGACAACTGTGTTAAGCAAAAGTGTTACTTGAATAAGGAAAAATGCTTTACTATGCAAAAAAAGAATAGAAAATGTATTTTTCCCCACCATTCCGTAAGGTTCATCCAGGTCTTAATCTTAATTTCATTTAAGCTGAAGATATTTCTCATTGCACGAAGTGAATTAAATTAAGTCCTGAAGGAAATTCCTCCAACCGGTCCTTTGAACATTTCAGTTCCTATTTCTGAGTAATTGGAGAGATGAGAGAATCCCAGAAGCAGGTTTGAAATATCAAATGTAAAATATTTTTTCAGAATCATTTTAGTTTTATATTTCCTGAAGGACTGAAGACAAGTTTCTCGGCTGTATCCAGCGAGGACAAAAATTATTTAATAATATTTCCGTTTACACAGAAATAGCTAATCACGCAATACACGTACATAGAAATGCACACACACACATACACACACACACACACACACACACACACACACACACATATATATATATATATATATATATATATATATATATATATATATATATATATATATATATATATATATATATGTATATATATATATATATATATATATATATATATATATATATATATATATATATATATATATATATATATATATATATATATATATATATAAAAGTGCATAACAAAGGGTGAAACCTCAAATATAAATTTAAAAGGAGTGACAACCATCCAACGATATTTAAAATATATGTTAACAATTCTTAATCATTTAATAATTTTTTATAATTTTTGGTTACTTTGTCACTTCACCGTTATGTCACTCTTTTAATACGGTATTTATGTCACTCCTTTGTTATGTCACTCCTTCGACACAGACCCATATATATATGTATATATATATATATATATATATATATATATATATATATATATATATATATATATATATATATATATATGCGTGTGCGTGTGTGTTTGTGTGTAATGATGACAGAGAGAGTGTTTTGTATAAAAGAGAAGCTGCTGTAAGCAACTAAATTTTTTGTTGGAATAATCCGGGTGTTATAATATGTAGGGTAAATGATTTCATGCAAATAGTGGGTCTCGCACTTGTATATGAAATTTATGACTAGAGTGATGTCATATCTCAGAGGAATGACCCCGAATGTAAGTGTAAATTTGTATAAGGAAATGAACCTTAAATGGAATGAAGATTGAAAATACTGCAATACCTTTTAAAAAGATTTTCAGTCTCGACATTTATATGATGAAAGAGTATTGCTGGAAGTCAAAACTGCTTAAAGAAGTCCTTTTCATAAACAGAGAATCAATCGAGAAAAGACGAAGCGACCGGTGCGCTGTTCCCTTGCTGGAAAAAGCCCGATTAGCAAATACATTATTGTGTCAGCTTTTTAGAACTACTTACATGTTATTACTGCTTTTTCTTAATTACGAAAACATTGATGTTGAACACCCTTTAACAAGGCATGACGTTCTTCTATGTCAAAAAGAGAGTGATAAAAAAAGATTGAGTGAATGTCGATAACACTTACAAAACAAATAAATTTGTAAGTATAAAAATGAAATGAAAGTTAGATAAACCAAAGCAATGGCGCATGGCGTTTGATATTTAACTCTGCACTTCTTTAACATTTGAGCATCTGCAGCAATTGTAGCTCCAGGGAGACCATTCCGCCTTCCCACTGTTTTGAATATTGTATATTTCTCCAGTGACGTTCCATCGACTTTTTGTCTTTCTCTGTTCTGAATCGTTTACCATTCCATTGGTAAAAGTATTTATTTTTCCCATCAGGAGAATATATTCCTTAGTAAAGCCTCACTGTAATTTATTTTGGTTCTTAATCATCTCACGTTGGTCAAGTGAATTATTCCTGTCGATTTGAGGCTTTTTCAATTCTTTTATATTTAAATTTAGCATATATATTCAACGCTTCAATGGTATACTTTAATGTAAATTACAACTCTCTCTCTCTTTCTCTCTCTCTCTCTCTCTCTCTCTCTCTCTCTCTCTCTCTCTCTCTGGTTGTTCCATTTCTCAATCTGAAATCTTTCTTTCCTTTTACCATTTCAATTGTACCAATTTTCCTAGCTGTACAGGCAAACATTCTTTTTCAGTATCCCTTCTGATCTCGGGTGAAAAAAAACAATAGTTTTTGGCTGTCGTTTTCATTTGAATAGATGTCAAGAAAAGAAGACTGAAATACCGTTTGCAGTAAGTCAGGTAGATTTTATAGCTCCCGATATAAAGAGGATTAGATCGCAGAAAATGCTTAAATAAAAATACGATAACAGCCTCACTTTCTCGGAATTAGCCATGGATCTGGCTACAATATCCCAGTTTTGAAACTTTTACCATGAACAAAAAGAGATATATTTCTGCTTTAAAGGTGGGTTTCTTCAAAATCGAAAAATAAAAGTCCTTTGATTTCAGAGTTACTCTGTAGGAAGCGGTACATTGCTAGCATTTGTACTTCTTACAGTAAATTTCTAAATATTTTAATTCTTCAAACTCGAAAAATAAAAGTCCTTTGATTTCAGAGTTACTCTGTAGGAAGCGGTACATTGCTAGCATTTGTTCTTCTTACAGTAAATTTCTAAATATTTTAAACATTTACGGTGAGATTACAGTAATGTTCTAAGATTTGCTATGTAAGACATATGACACCAGTAAGTGAAAATCCATTGGGTTCTAGAGAATTCCTCTTCCTTTCAGTTTTCCGCGGCATTTCCCGGCGAAAATAAGATCTTTGAACTGGTTAGTTCGCCGACTTTTCCTCTCTACTTTCATTCGTTGGAATTATCTTCTTGATTCTGTTTATCTTACCGCGTAGCCTTCCATTATTGAAGTGGAAGGTCAGTCCCTTCCCTCGGTGTTAAAACCCACCTTCCTGCGCTTTCGTCCTTCTCTTGTTTTCTTCAACGTGGGCCGAATGAAAATAGGGAACCCTATGTAAAGTACTGAGATAGAATTGATAAAGGATCTTTTTCACTCTCGGTCTTTTTTTACCTCTTTTTGTTAAAGACACTGCTAACGAACGCACTTGAATATTTTGCAGTGAAATATGCAAATTAGAAATGAATCATGGGTATCTTAACATTTATGTGTGCCGATTATTGAATGAAAGCATGAATAATTCATGAGATTTAGACGAAAAAGCCAAGCATTGCGACACCGCCGGTGTAAAGGGCATCATTTCTGGCTATGGCAGTAGCCAATAATCCACCAATAGGAACACTTAAAAATACTAATAGTTAGGGCACAGAAAGTCTTCACTCTGAATCCACAGCACCAAGAGAGTTCTGCACAGACTAGAAAGGGTCAGGATGCAAGTGATGGAATGTTGAAACTCTCAACTAATGTTGGCTATCGTAAGAGTCTAGTCATTTATTATGTGTGAGAAGTTCTAAGTGAAAAATGTAAGCCATTTATGTACATTAAATGTAACTAGAATTGTTCCACGAGTCAAGCTGTGCTTTTCCTGTTCCCCCATTGTGTTGACTGTTCTCCCAAATGTTACCAACTGACTAGTGTATTTTTTACAAGAGGATAATGGTGACTGGCCACACCTATTGTGGACGACAAATGAGGAATTACGAATGGTAAGAGCTCTGTAATTAGTGTTGCTCTGATGCGCTCTGTTTGTGTTTAAGCAGAAGGGTGAAATAGGATTTAAGACTTACTTCCAGCTTGTGTTCAAGTTTTTCAATGTTGTGTTTTGTTGCTTTAATGTTTCTTTAGCATTTTAGCTTCGCGAGCCCTGAATTCTCAAATCTGTTAGATGTACACTCTCATGATTTTGTTGTGAGGTTACAACTGCATAATTTTTTTCTTCCGTTGATATGACTTTAATCCTCTTGTAGCATAAGGCCTTTGATTTTGTTCAAATCTGCCTCTTAAGATCAAGAGCGAGAGGCTAGCCTCTTTTATCTCTAATCCCACGGCGTGGGCCCTTGTTTTTGCCAGCAGATTATACATAAAATATTTTAAGTGTGTCTTGCAGGATCTTGGCAAAAAGCGGGGTTAAATTCCATACAAAAAACCGAAAGAAGTTGGCTGTAGCCTTAGACTGAGAGCCCAAGACATTTTGGTTCTGATCCTCAAAGCACAAAGTAATTTTATTCATGGGGTTGTGTGTCGTTATTATTTTCAGCATCTGTAAAAGAATCATGTTCCTTGCACTAATCATTTATGACTTTCAATTTGACATATACAGTCATTTTTACATTACGCTCTCAAAATTAAACTTATTCCTTGACTTATTGGCCAGATGACCTAAAGGGGTATACTCACCCTTTCGGTTTTGGGTGACATAAAAGGTCTCCTCAGATCTCCCAGTGTGTGGGATTTGGATGACGCGAAAGTATGCCATCGGCAGAAAATATCTGCTAACATTAATTCGTCATTTTAGCTGTTTATTTTATTTTTCCTTAGCCCACTGCAGTAAAGTCCCATCTGTTCATTTCTATTTTAAGAATAAAGCCAGAACCAGAATTATGACCTGGAAAGTCACTTTCCGAAGATCTATCATGGTAAGGTATTACTAGGTCCATGGCTGTTATTTGCCGTGACATAAGAATGTGAAAGTGTTCAGGCACTATTTTTTATCTCATCTCGAAAATCATTTTCTCCCTCTATCCAATTTTCGCATGAGGGGTTCTTAAGGTAATTCTAGGAGGTTTTGAAACCATTTCCAGCAGGTTTTAATCTCTGTTATCTCAAGAACTATTGCTCGTACCCGATTACACATAAAAAGACGCGCGCAGAAAATAAGATTTTAGCTGTGATGGAAACATATTCTTGATTTCAATATTAATCCCAGTAGGTTTAAGAAAACAAATTATTTTTTGAATATAATAAACGTTCCAAATACTGTTCCCATTTGTTTTGAAAAAATGAAAACAAAAGCCAATATAAATGGTAACCCAGAAAAACTGACCGATTTCATACGTTTGAATATTGAGTTTAGTCAAAAGAATTTGGTAAAATTCTGTTCTAATGACATTCTGTTTCCATTTCCAACTTCACTGGTTAGTCGTCAAATTGGAATCGATGGTGCTTACAAGGGTGAGTGTAATGCTCTTTTCCCTCTTGCTTTTCACAGCACATTTTGAAGTTATGAAGGGATAACGGTAGAACGAGTAATCTGTTGAGGGAATGATGGGTCTTGGTTGCGAAACCTTGACTTCTAAGAAAGTCACCCTTGATCGTGGGTTATGCAACTGACAGGTAATGTAAAAACTTTGGCCTTTCGTAATATTGATAACATGCGGTGCTTTCTAAACAAATTTTCTTCTCAGCAAGCTAACAAGTTTTTCAATCCTGCTACTTTTTTTTAATGTGCGAATATAGTTCCTCACTGAACTGCAATGTGCATCCCCATAATTTTCCATGTAAAACTGATGACAATAACTTTCATTTCACATTTTAGTTGCTTTTTACATCCAAAGAGCATATATCTGATTTAAAGCAATAACAATTGTTAATTACTAAGTAAAAGAAAAACTGAAAAACAGAAGGCGAAACGTGTAAGTAATTTGACCAGCGTGATATTAGCCACGGTTGGATACGCTGCGATTCTTCATCAAACTGCAAATGTAAAAAAAAGATGAAAAATATTTTGCAAAGAACTTTAAAAAGAAAATAAACTCAGAAATAAGGATGATAACATGAACTGATCGTAAAGACGGGGACAATAAATGATAAATACTGTACTTAAGAATACACAAAAATTCATCCGTTATTATGGGTTATACAGAACCACTAACAAGTGACAAATCCTTTGGCCTTAGTTGAAGGATCTTGTTCATTGCCGTTACATACAACAACAGAGATTAGGAGAACCCAAAGGATTTCAAAAGAAGAAATTGCATATACAACAGGCAATGAGATTTAAGCGATTAGGAATAAATTCCCATGGCTATCACTCCTTGATGATCATCATATAAGATTACGCACACGTATGTGCAAGAGGTCTGAATGTCGATAGATGCAAGCTTTCTGTTGGACAAACATTCGCCGTGATCAAACTCTGACTGAAATGACTGTGGTTTAAATTTATGAGGATATTCCCAGGTTCTGAATTCAAGGGTTTCAAATATCTTGTAAGTAACATGTTAGTACGGAACTACATAACTTCTCTAACATTTAGCAAATAGCAGATACAGAGGGAACTAGGGGTGAGACATTGACTTATGATGCCTTTGCTTGTTTAGAGAGAGAGAGAGAGAGAGAGAGAGAGAGAGAGAGAGAGAGAGAGAGAGAGAGAGAGAGAGAGAGAGAGATAAAGAGAACTTTATGGTCTAAATAAATCCCCAAACTATATAACTAAAAGTGAACAAAAGGATATTGAACTTTTTTTTTCCATGATGATAGGTATTCATATTTTGACTACCAAGGTTTAATACTCTATGTGAGGTATATACTTCCTTACTTCTGTTGGAAAAAGTTTGCGGTTACAGTCAATGATTTTATTTTATCTGTTTTTTTTTTAAGTAATTACAAACGATACAGTCAACTGATTGAAAATGCTAAATGTAGATTATTCTTCACAAATGAATTACTATTCTACTTTTTGTTTTATGCAAAGTGAAGAAAGATTTAACGCATTCGGTGAGGGAACAACATCCACATTCCATTGCTCCCCTTAACCAAGTGATTTCATTTGTTCTTTCAAAGGCACCTCAGGAATAAAGAGCCTTTCTGTTTTCTGTTCTTCCGTCGGGTGATGTTTCTCATTTTGATTTTGGCAGGGGAGCAGCGATCCACTTGAAATTATTCCCGCAGCTTAATCACGTCCTGCCGACCAGAGAGATATTCTCATTTGCAGGGCTCTGCTGTGGGTCTTCCTCTTGAAGGAGCGAGAACTGTGACTAAATTATATTCCCCCTGTCTCGAATATGAAGACCCTTGTTCTGTACTATTGTGGTTTCCTCCCACTACTTTGCTGAGCGAATCCCCTAATCTTTGTTGTGGGAAACTAAGCTTTTCCTTTATAGAGTGGTTTTGTTAATTATGGAACGGGTTTCACCGGAAGAGTACCAAACTTTTGTCATGTGCTTTTGCGTTACCCTTGAGCAGCACAAGACGAACTGTTCAGCTTTGCAGTTTCCTTGGGTAGCTGCAATCTGGATCGCTAACAGTACGAGTGAAGGATATTACAGGTTCCTTTTGCTTTCGATGTCACAGGGACAAAACTGAGCATCTTAGGTGGTTTGTTATGTTAAATCCGGAGAACTATGTAGAGACTAGTGACTATTTTTTTAAAGCCATAGTTTCACCTACAAAACAATTTATAGCGTTCTATTTTAAGCGATGAAAGGATTAATCTTTTTTTTTTTTTTTTTTTAGGCAATACTGGTAACATATATTCCAACCTTCCCTTTCTTTGAGATTTCTCCTTCTTTATAAATTCAGTGTATCTAAACTAGTATCATAGAAATGAATAATAATAATAATAATAATAATAATAATAATAATAATAATAATAATAATAATAATAATAATAATAATAATAATAGTTTTCTATCTTTTCGGAATAACACTAATTATGATAGTGCTTCACTAAACTGTGTTCACTAAAAGTGAACACAATTTAGTGCTAATTCTCATTTTTATATATATAAAAAGGAGACAAAGTACCACGGATACTTCTCTCTCTGTTTGTCTGCCTCCACAAAGACGGTGGAGACAGATTTCAAAGTCCAATAAAAGACTTTTATTAGACTTTGCCAGATTCCTTCGCAGATACGTTTTTTTTTTCTGTGTCTACGCCTAAGTGGAATAGCCATGCATACCCATATTACATATTGTCTCTCACCTTGCATTTGGCAACACTGAATATACCCCATTCTTAATTAACAATGTGTTTCACTTCTGTATATTCTGAGTGGTCATATTTTCAGCATTTTTTGTTATCATCGTTTAAATAGAAGAATCTCAGAGTACTGTTGTGTACCCCCCCATCCACGACACGTTGTCTCACGTCAACCTTCTGTTTTCCTATTAATTTCTGCAGTGTACTCGTTCGCTCTTTCATTCTTCCCTTACTGAATATTACTCGGCATCTTTCGCTCTTTTTTTGTCTTTTCTTCTATGAAAACATGCGAGATTGTTATTTAAAATTCCGCAATGTAATCGCATGCAATCCAGTTCCTCGTTACGTTATTGCATTGATCCTTAGAAAACTGTGGTCAAAAGGAAGTTTGATTCCACTTTCTGTATTTTAGGTTTGACTGTTTAGTTTTTGTTTTAAGAACAAGCATCGGTAGCAGACTCTGTCAATCCTCATTACTTACATGTTCATAGTTTTTGTTTTAAGAACAAGCTTCGGTAGCAGACTCTGTCAATACTCATTACTTACATGTTCATAGTTTTTGTTTTAAGAACAAGCATCGGTAGCAGACTCTGTCAATACTCATTACTTACATGTTCATAGTTTTTGTTTTAAGAACAAGCATCGGTAGCAGACTCTGTCAATACTCATTACTTACATGTTCATAGTTTTTGTTTTAAGAACAAGCATCGGTAGCAGACTCTGTCAATACTCATTACTTACATGTTCAGTCTTCCTACACATGGGGAAAACTTTGCAATAACCAAAGTCATATTCAATAACAATCCTGCTCTCAACCCATTTTCTTTTTCCGATGCTTGGCTATGATCACAGTTTCTTTAAACGAGGAAAAAGAGGAGCGGGGAAAAAAGAAGGACAATACAAAATATCTCTTGGCCTGGCTGATGTAGATGGAGCTATAGTTACACTCACAATCTGCAATGGTCTTGTAGTTTGCACAACTAACCACAAATGAGTAAGACTTCAGTATTCCCAGCTGTGGAATAGTAGTTTTCTTTCCTTGAAAGATATTTATTCATTATTCTATAATCACTAATAAAAGTATAGTATATGCTTTCATTTAATTGCTTGATTTTTATGGTAGGACCAGCACTTATCTCCTCATTATGAAAGTGTTTCCATTTGAAACTGATCTCACCTCGACTTTATCCGTTAACTCTACTGACAAACTTCGCCAATGTTTACACTATAATGATATTGATACTTTAATAAGGAAATTTATCTAAATATGAATATGTATTTTAGTTCTCATTTTGAACCACTACACCAGTACTATTCAAAATGGCCGTATTCAAAATTAGAAAGTTCTGAGACGACAAGACCGTAGGGAACATATATAATTTACCTTCCCAAAGTTTGGATGAAGGTATTTTCATTCAGTATATTCATAAAGGGCTATGTATAGGGTAATAATTGTAAGCCTTTTCACCAAAATTTCAATTCTTCCAGCAAATAATTAAGATAGCCTTCTTTATACAAGCATCAAAATTGAGTCTTATTTTCTCATAAGAGTGTTGTATGTCGTAGGCGAGTGGTGTGCGTTTCCCAATAACTCTAAAAGAAGGATAAAATTTGTCTGGTATCAATGGAGTCTCAAGCGGACACGAAAACCACCCACAAGAGAAGAGCGAAATGAGGAATGAGGAAATCTAGGAGAGCTTCTTTCAGCAAGGATTACCTGCAAAGTTCTCTCTCTCTAGGAACATGGCAATAACATTATGATGTTTATTGCACCGAGAAATTCTTGATCAAAGATACAGGTATGAGAAATAGCAATAAAATGAACTCACCAACGAAACAGACTGAAGTGAAATCCTTTCTGAATTCAGCCTGAAGCTTTATTTGTTGAAGATTAAGAGTAAAATGCTCTAATGACAACTGACAGTATCCTCATGAAAAACATCTAGTAATAGTTCGAAACTTAATCAGCATGAAAGCTTTTATGAGAAAAGAAGTTTATCACAGGCCAAGGCATACTTGAACCATGATTAGATATAATATATATATATATATATATATATATATATATATATATATATATATATATATATATATATATATATATATATATATATATATATATATATATATATATATATATATATAATATATATATATATATAATATATATATATAATATATATATACATACATACATACATACATACATACATACATACATACATACATACATACACACACACACACATATATTGTTACGAAATCCTGATATTCCAGCCACGAATCACCACAAATCTTAACTTATATTCTGTGGGAACGCGCTACGGAAATCAGTTGCCAAATTAGACAAAGATTCCGGACAAAGACACAGATCCCAAAGAATGGGAAACACTCACAAGAGGGCAAACAAAACTAAGAACAAAAACTTGACAACTATTTACATCTGAACAAATATCGCAAACAACAAAGAATGTCCCGAAAAAAAAAATTTAGGGCCTAGAAAAACTCACTTGTACACAAACCCTCATTCACTACCTTCATTCTCCTAGCCAACTAACATACCAAGAGCAAAAGGGAAAGAGCTGGTAGAAGGTAGAACACAGCACATATACTGAAATGAAATTCCTTCTCCCACACGACGGTAAAAGATACAAGTTAGAGGAAAAACTTACCAAACCTAATATTTAACATATCAAGAGCAATAATGAAACGACCATTTTCAAAGTTGAAACATACGAATATTGAATTATCCGCAAAAGCTCAATAAGGCTGTCCTAAAGACGGCGGGAGGCGAGGGGACATAAATCTCAGGGAAAACGTCCAAGGAGGGGCGATGAGACGACGATAGTCCTGGCGATGATGCACAATCCAAGTCAGTGAATTGTCAACAAAATGATAATACAATATAGCGAAGAATTAAGTAACTATATCTCACCCTTCTTCGGCCTCAGAGGGCTTCTGATGACGCCAGAAGAAGTCACCCAAAAGCACTCTCAGGTGGGTAATAAGGATGTCCCACAGCGCTGTCCGTGGCACAGAGGCGTAAGGCAGGGACCAGTACTGTAATGTAGCACAGGCCACTATCCAAAAGTGCATGCTACTCAACACTCGGGCCACGACCCGGAGAAAAGTAGAGAGCACTAACAAAAATTTCCACAGGGGTCAACGAGTGCAAAGTAGGCAGGATGGTGAGATTTTCCCTCAGCAGAGCCAAAAAAAAAAAAAAAAAAAGTCCTGTTTTATCGCTAGAACGGAACAGTCCTCACCTCGGGTAGGGAAGACGGGAGAATAATAGGATGAACTAGCGAACCAGGATGCACCGCAGAACGACACTCTGCTCATTAAATATGCAAAGAAAAATAAACGGGTGAAATGCTGCTATAAAAAATTTAACCACTCCTTTTGAAGGGAAGCCACAAGGAAGCCACAAGGGGCTTTAAAGGAAGTGAAAATTTACGTAAAAACAATGAAATAATTTCGGAAAGTATGGTTATATATATATATATATATATATATATATATATATATATATATATATATATATATATATATATATATATATATATATGTATAGTTTGTGTGCATGCATGTATGTGTAAATATATATATATATATATATATACATATATATATATATATATATATATATATATATATATATATATATATATATATATATATATATGAAACAATTCTTATTAACAAGAGAAAAATTGTATCTTGGTATTCTTTTTTTCAAGATCGATTGTGTTCCTTTCCAGTAAAGTATGCTTTCAAAATACAGATGAATAATCCATGATAGATGCTCTGGTTACTGATGGAAGAATTCACTTCAGAAACAAAAGACATTTTTCTCTGTTGTTAGGAGCTAATATATATATATATATATATATATATATATATATATATATATATATATATATATATATATATATATATATATATATATATATATATATATATATATATATATATATATATATATATATATATATATATCTATATATATATATATATATATATATATATATATATGTATAATATAAAAATAATGTATGTATATATGTATGTATGTCACGATGTACTCCACAGTGAAAACGAAGGAGAAACCAGAGGAAAAAGGAAATAGGGTTCTTAATTTGTCCCAGCAGTTTCACCTTCCATCAGGCCTCTTCCGGGGAACTTTATTGAATAATCAGTATAAGAAAACCATATACCGGACATATGTTTACATTTGACTTCAAGACTTACATAAAACGTAAACAACTACAAATGGTTAATGGTGCTTACAACTGTTACAGGATAATATAAAATATATATTGTCTAGTACATAGTTCGTCCAATATAAAAGGTTAACAGTCTACTGAGGCTAAACAGGTAATTAAGTGTATGTATGTATATATACATACATACATACATATTTATATATATATATATATATATATATATATATATATATATATATATATATATATATATATATATATATATATATATATATATTGTCATGATATACATCCTCCCTCCTGTAGATTTCTGTGCATTAATTATTTTTGAATTAATCTGCAATTCATTTGACTGTCGGGCCGGAAAAATTGGCGGGCGACGGACGGAAACAAGCATAGTTTGAACTAGATCAGGGCTGTTAGTACCAGTGTGCAGCAGTGGGGGGAACACCCCCTTATCGCCTGATCCTGGGAAACAATAGGCACTCCCTTTTTCACCCCCATCACACGATGGGGAAGCATTTAGGTATGGGGAAGGTCAAATAGGCCTATTAAAGCTAGGGGCCAGGTAGGATTTTAATCTTAAAGCACCTAACTCTAAGTATGCATTTCCTCTGCCCTCTTTGCTGGTTCTCTTGACATATTGGCAGGGATGTCGGTCTAACGCTGAGGCCCCCACAAGACGCAGCTGGCTTTGGGAAGACAGAAGCTTTCTCATCTCAGAACCGGGTGGATCTATCGCCCCATTCTCCGTTTACGCTGGTTGAACTACCATCGACAGACAGCCGAGATGACTGTTGGCTCCACAATTATCAGACAAGGTTTGGCCATCGCAAATAGTCAGTAAACCAGCCCTTCCCCCTTTTACTTAAACTCCTTAAAATTCCATTTCTTTAAACTTTAACTCCTTCCTCCACAAAGCAATCTTCCTTTGTAAGAGTCCTGCTCGGCCTCCCATATCTCGCCATTAATGTGCCTCGAATTTAAGTAAAGATCCCGTGCTAAGTATCAGTTATCCCTCCCCCAGTAAAATTTAAGGGCAAATTTAGGCTAAGCAATACCAGTGTTAAATTTACTCTTTGTGTGAGTGCGATCACGTGTTCATTGTTAGAGCCCATGCAGCTACGATTCCCATATTGTGCCTACGTGATTTCATCCTAATTATCTGCTGGGCTACGTAGTGGTTAATATTTAATTGTGTAAATATTCCCATTTATAGGGGGGGATTCCATTTCCTTCTGTGTGCCTCCATTGTTAATCTCGGGACCTCTCTTTCAGGAGAGACAAGCTGGCCTATCGCACTCCGTGCCCCCATTATTTAGCCTGCCAACCCACAATCCTGAATATTCCTGGTCGCAGTCGATACCAAGTCCGTTGTTACCCGAAAATGTTTATATGAATTATTTTCCCATCCTGGAGTTCAATCATTTGCATCATCTAACCGAGACTATTTCGTGTACTCGGGGCATGACTAACTATTATTATTATCATGGGATTAATTGTATTGCACGTTGGCTCCCTCATTAATCAGCTTGCTTGTTGCCAATCATTACATTATTGTTCCATGTATCCAAGTAATGAGTCTGCCCCTCAGTTATCCTATTGTTTTGTTGTCTCCGTGTTTCCTTGCTAAATCTATGTAAATAAACTCCTGTAAATTGTAAAAGAGTTCTAATTCCCAAATGGCGACCTTCACATTCACTTGTAATCCAGGGAAAATCTGACGTAAGTTTTCAAATAACTTTTCCTTTTGCTCATAAGCTGGACTTTCTTGGTTTCGTGGCAGCATCAATATAAGCCTTGTTTCAATTTCTCCCCAACCAAGACGTCCAGGATATGACTATATATATATATATATATATATATATATATATATATATATATATATATATATATATATATATATATATATATACATATACATATATATATACACACACACACCCGAGAGCAAGGGATGGGAATGCCCGAATACAGACATCCTACGGGAAGACAGACAGGAGTACTCTTGAATAGCCATTTGGTTACATATTTATTCCCAACGTTTCATAATCCATGATTACATCATCAGGGGTTCTAGAATTTAAAAAAAAACAAACAGCACTGACAGTAAAAGTTACAGAAAAAATATACAAAGGCAAAGTCAGAACATAAAAAACGACAATCGACTTAGAAGGGAAATCTTACACGAAGGACACCGAGGAACAGGCAAAACACTGAGAAATTAATGAACACAAATAGAACATATAAAAGACAAGTAAAAAAATTATATTTAAAATATCTATGTTTTAAAACACTAAAATTTGAAATCACATTAAGAAAATAAATAAATAAATAAATAAAAGTCACTAAGGGTATGGCGCCAACCTTTCGGTACGAATCAAATACAGAGAATGAGGTGTTCGAAAGAGAAACAAAACAACAAAAACATTATCTTAACGACAGGTGTAAAGGAACAGCCGAAGTCTGAGTGTTCAATTTCGGAACCAGTTGTTTTATCATCAGAGACTCGAGTATTGGTAGTCCCAGTTGGCTTGAAGTTCGTCCAGTTATGCAGAAATCTTTGCTTTCAGTGGGACTTTTACAGAATTTCGTATGACTTCTGATGTTTGAGTGTTCGGGGTTGGAGGTTTTTATCCCCATGCAAAAACTTACCCCACTATGTGAATATATGCGTACTTAAAGAAGTCTCCGAATGGATCCCACGTAAATCCTCGAGCTACACTTGGGGCAAGAATACTTATACACCACTCTGGAGGACATCGTAGAACAAAGCTGATCCTTAAATTTAAAAACAAAGCCAATCGTTAAGGGGTTGATAGGAACCCCTGATGATGTAATCATGGATTATGAAACGTTGGAAATAAATATTCAAGAGTAATCCTGTCCGCCTTCCTGTTTGATATATATATATATATATATATATATATATATATATATATATATATATATATATATATATATATATATATATATATATATATATATATATATATATATATATATATATACAGGTAGATAGATAGATATATTCGAAAGGACTCTCAACAGTAGGGAAAAATTATTTTTATTTCTGAAATGAATTCTTCCTTCAGGTACCAGAGCATTCATGATGAATTATTCATCTATATTTTGCAGGCATACTTTCCTGGAAAAAAACCACAATCAATCTAGAAAAAATAAATCGAAGAAGTCATAAATGATGTAAAACTTACACCAACTATAATCCTACAGTTTTTGCTTTTCATTGAACTGCAAATCTAACACAGACATAAACGTAATCCTCAAACTATAATCGAATATCGGATAGTTATATCGGAACAGATTATTAGATGTGATTCAGCACTGACCAAGATTTCTTGTACTGAGAATATTAAAGAACCCAGTAGGAAAGGCAGTCAGATACCTAAATTCAGAACTATTAAAAAAAGGCATGAAAAACGTGAATAAAACGGCGAGATTGGAAGAAATATGGTGCACGATAAAAGGAGAAATGGCAGAGGTGCCTTCTAGAAGGCAAACGATTATGGAATTAGGAAATGCACAAGTAACCAGAGAAATCTCGGTGGTAGAATGAAAGACTCCATAAACCGTGTATTCTGAAGGTTACTGATCTACTCTTATATATCATGAAAGTGGAAAGAGGTTACGTAATGGTTGTTATCATGCCAGGTTAAAATAAGAATTCTTCATTAGAGCTAAAAAAAAAAAAGGTGACTGAAGTAGAAATTAAGATAAAATCAGGAGGCAAATGACAGAAAGAAAAGGAAAGGGCAAGACCGCTGCTCAAATAAGTTGTTTTTATTCAGTTATGTCGAAGGAGGGAGGAGGATAAATGATGAAACACTTAAACGTGAAGAAAACCCTTTCTGTATCTAATCTTTAGAGGCTGGTGTAGCTAATAGGCCGTGATTTCGGAGACCTAATGAAATAGCTAAATAAGTGGTATGAAATTTCCCCGAAACTATTATGGGATACTGTAATTACCAACTCGGTAGCAACTGGCCTTAAATTCCCTTTAAATCAGAGGAAAATTAAAGTATGGGCTTCAGAGTGACTTACAGCCTTGAATCAAAAATTTAAATTAATATAATTTTCCTGTAATAATAATAAAATCAAAGATGTTTACAAATCCGTTTTCACTAAAACCACAAAAGCATATAATATACATATTTCTTTAAAAAAATGGAAAATATAACCAGATAAATTTGTCAAATAGTCTCTAAACCAACCTGGTAGGTTTCATCAAAATAAGGAAAATAAAAAGAAAAGGTTTCTTGAATGGCCTGGGACTTTGAAATCAGAGGAAACATTATACCTGGTTTCAAGGTAAACTTTGACTTTGAATATAGGTCAAGACCATAAATACTTAGGTAAAACAGTCACCTACCCTGAAGCACCTCTATATTTCACTCCATCAAAATAAGAAAAAAATGAAACACTGTAAAACGTGGAACTTTAAATGTTCCTGCGGCCTCGAAAAATGGAACAAGATGAATAATAATCGTGAACCCCAATAATTTCTGTAAATCTCCTGGCACCTTCTAAGCAGGAAACGAAAGAACTGAACAATACCATATACATTTCGGGATGTCATATAATACAAATCGACAATGTGAAGCACTTATTTTTTTTCTTGTAGCCAAATTTCATCTCGGTTGCAAACAGCTTGTAAATTTCAATAGTCCGGTTCCCTGTGGAATAAGATGAACTTTATGGTAAAATTTGTGGTTTGTTTTCAGGCGCAAATAACTCAACTGAAAAAAGCTTGAAAAGTTTTTTCTTGCCACATGGGGAAAGTTACTTGATGTTGACGCTGATGCGTCATACCGGCTCTAATAGAGAGCCAAGTGACCATTTTTATGAGATGCATAAAAATATGATTACAAGTCGACAGCTTAAATAAAATAATGCAGAGATATTCCCCATAACACAAGGATTATGAACTTGCTGTAATTTGAAAATCATTAGTCTTTAATGACAATCTTTTCCTTAAAGAATACATACAATCCATTACTGTTTAGATATATTGAAAGATTTATGCTTTACAAAGTGTACTCTTATTGCCGGATGGAATTATGATATATTTTGCTTTCTTCCCGCCCAAAATAGAAATCTATTTACGCCCACATAAGAAATGCAGAAATGTTCATAGACTGCAATAATGCATTCAGGGAAAGAATGCATATAATGCGTTCAGAGAAAGACTGGAATGATGATATATCCTACTAATAATCGCATTAATGTAATTTATGCTCTGCGCTTCACTTATCCTTTGATGTTCTGCTGTTGGATATATATATATATATATATATATATATATATATATATATATATATATATATATATATATATATATATATATATACACACACATATATATATACATATATATACGTATATATATACATACGTATTGTCGTGCCCCCGTTTCTCTTTCCTCTTTATAAGGGCAAGACACCTAAGGTAGCGCGTCCGTGTTAAGGTGTGTGGTAGTTATTGTAAGTAGGAACAAGTGATTCTTCAAACAGCTAACTAAATTCCAAAGTACTTGGAGTTGAGGGGAAATGATTAATTGTTCCCATTTTTTCTTTTATTTCTCACTTTATTCTTACAGTTCCAACTATAGTTTCTTAACTGGTTCGAGACTTTGAAATAATGGTTTCGAGAGACTTAACGAATTAGATTAAGATTAAAGGGACTAATGTTCTGAGAGTCAGTTGAGCACTACACACATATTCCACTGTCTTCTGTTCCCCTTCTGTCTTCCCCTCACTTATGGGTTCTCTCTCTCTCTCTCTCTCTCTCTGCCTGGTACTCTGTTCAACTCTCCTTAGACTCCCCTTCGACCCCCTCTAGACTCCGTGTCTTCTTCTTATATTTACTATTTCCCCTTGTGTCAACAGTGACGTCATATTCTGGGCAGGTACTGTTTTCCTGATGCACCTCCTCCATTCGCTTCATTCCAATTCTTGGAGGTGTGTTTTAAGGATATCCCGTTGATCATTGGGTATTTTGCTCCTCGTAGGACGTCCTTAGGTCTCCGGCATTGATGGCATTTGATTGGCCAAAACAACTAGGCCTGACCTGTGGGAGTGGCTTATTTCCTTGGGCTCTCCTTCGAAGGCAAGGGGGGTGAGGGGTGTTTTCTCATGCCTTAGCTAACCATATGTTCCCAGGCGTTTCCTTCGAAGGACCCTCGTGGATTTCGAAGGCATGGCCAGTTGTGATTTCTCTTAGCACCTCGTTAGTTCTTGTGTGTTCTTGAAGTTGTGGTTAGCGATTTGTTGTGACAGGGGCGGGGAAGATTTATGTGAGTTTCTGGTTCCTGCTACAGACCCCAATGGAAACAGGATATTTCCGCTTCGAAAAATACGTCTCCTCTGTTTTCTCAATACATATATATATATATATATATATATATATATATATATATATATATATATATATATATATATGTATATATATATGTATATATATAAATATTGCATTACATATATACATATATTAAAATATATATTCATGTATATATACAGTATATATATATATATATATATATATATATATATATATATATATATATATATATATATATATATATATATATTATAAGTTGTTATAAAATATATAACCATTCTACAAGTGTTATATGTGTCTCTGTGAAAATTTTGATGTTTTGCTTGCAGATTCGTCATTTGTTGTAATGATATAATTTTAAAATGTCTTTTTCTTACAGATAAATTATGTATCATATATTCTTAAAATGTTTTGATATGTTTTTTCCATTTGTTTGATATATTAATACATATACTGAGTGTTATGAACTCGAATATTTAGCATGTTGTGGAGAGAGAGGGTAGATCTTATCGCTTAGCATTTCCCGCTGTATTTACTCAGGTGTTTGGTAGAAGAAAGTCATGTAGGGAGGAAGGCAAAGAGCCCTCTTGTCTTATCGTGATGAGCTGTCAGCCAATCGGCGAATTGCCTGTTACATATTTGTTCTGTGTGTCTGTTCCATATTTATTAGCTGTGTCTATGCTTATTCTTTTTCGTAATCTGTGAAAGAGAGAATGAGTGAGTAAGAGAGTTGGAATCGACATGTTGACAACCGGCCAGTTTTGGGTCTAAAAGCACTTCCTTCTCTTTGTTCAAGTGTGTGAGTGTCCAAGGAAACGTCCATCATAGAGATAAGGCGCTCAAAGCTCCAGCCGTGTATGTATGCCATACATACAAGTATACCTGTATGTATAATGTATGTATACTTTATGTATCATGTATTCTGGGAGAGTTTGGAGTTATAAGTGCAGTGCTGATCCAGAGTCAGTTAGTTAGGAACAGGGGCTCCTGGCAATAGGTCCTGTCTCACTCTCTCTCTCTCTCAGTTATTGTTCCTAGTTGCTCTCATATTGGTAAAAATTTTGTTAAACTCACCTAAGAAGGGTATTCTTTTGTAAAAGGTGATCCAAGGTGTTTATGTTGTGCAGGCATTGTGTAAAGTGTATAATGGTGTATCACTTAAAGAAAGGTAATGTGATGATTACTGGTTTTGTTATGTTAAGAGTTAAGTGATGTTCTAGGTGAAAGAGAATTATTATTTTGATAAGAGATGAACAAATCTCTTATTGTGAGTTCTAATGTGTCTTGCTGCTAATTATATATCATTGTGTATGTCATTGTGACTTGGCAGTGTTGTCTATGAGAAAGTCTTAGAAAGACGTGAGTTTAACCTTTTTTAAAAGTGAAGGTAATCTTTGGAAAGATTGATATAATCTTTAAACATATTTTTGTCTTAGAAATGGTGGTTGGTATAGTTCCATTTTTGCATATTTCATTCGTATATGTCTGTGTTATCATATTACTATAATTTTATAATTACTGTGTTACAAAGTTTTGTGCTGGTGATTACTTAGCATTTTGTTAGTGCATACTTATTATTGAGATTTCAGAAAATATTTATGTGGATTCCAGTCAGTAATATTTTGGTGAACAGTTGTGTGGAATTTAATTAATCAGGTATATGTTTAAAGCTTGAGTGATAGTTAATGGTTTGAATCTTACTTAACCAAATTGTTTTCTTAATAAATTAAAGTTTTGTGAATTAAACTTGATTGAGAAATACTTAAATCTTACACTGTTATCAATTAATAGTAAATCTTTTTGAGATTGTGAACTCTGCATATAACTTTTGAACTTAGAAATGAATTTGTTTGTTTAAAGTCTTAAAAGCTCAGCATTTCATTTTGACCACCAGTAATTAGAGAAATTAATGAATGTGTACAAGGTAAGTGATATATCTGTTTGTTCACCTGAGACTTATCTAGGTAAAATAGAACCAGAGAAACAGTTATAGTGTTTGTTGAAGTGATACCCATTTTCCACTAGTCTGGATACAACTTATTAATTGTTACCTCACCCATAACTTGATAAAGTCACATTGATTTTCTCAAGTGATAAGTAAGTTTTATGGGATCACTGTACCTTTAGAGATTCAGTCATAATATATTTGTTATGTTTCAAATATCTGGTCGATGTGAGGTAACTTTTTAGTATTATTATTTGTGTAATAACCAGGTGCTTGATCGTTTGTGACAATATATATATATATATATATATATATATATATATATATATATATATATATATATATATATATATATATATATATATATATATATATATACATATATATATATATATATATATATATATATATATATATATATATATATATATATTATATATATATATATATATATATATATATATATATTATATATATATATATATACATATATATATATATATACTGTATATATATATATATATATATATATATATATATATATATATATATTTATATATATATATATATATATATATATATATATATATATATATATATATATATATATATATATATATATTTCAGCACTTCATACTATGCCCTGTTCAGTGACCCCTTACATACTCAGAACTACTTTTGGTACCGATGATCTTTACGATTATCGTTACGTGTATGTTGGCCTATCCCACTGTTACACACAATATTTCACTTCCTTGGCTACAAATGTGCTTTAGTTTCTTTGTATGAATTTCCTATTAATCTCAACACTTATCTTCCATATCATGCATCCTCAGCACCTTCCTGAATGACTCTCTATCACTTCTAGCATAAGCGTTTTTTATGTCCCAAAATATCGCCAAAAGCTTTTACTTTTATTTATTAGTTGATCAGATAATTACATCACAACAAAAACTTGACATGCACACCCCATTCCTTGCCTAGGTCCATATTGTTCTTCCCCATTAATTTCATCTGCTATCTACTATACTTCCTCAGTTAGAATCCCACCTCACAAACATCTTTCTTGTCTTAGTGAATATTGTTTGCTTCTACGATTTATGCAACCTTCTCTATTACCCTTACTCTTATTCTATGGGGGAAACATTTCTCCTTCCTCATCCCAACACCAGCCGTACTATCGCGCACAAAAGTTCGTTCCCTCCACTGATCCAGAGAGTGAACACGAATCCACTGACTATGAAACAACGAAGCAGTTGAATAAGTAACTAAAAGAAGACCCAACAGATGTCGCACCGTAAGAGCGTATGGGAACAGGAAGGAAGAATGGGAAACAAGTATTTTTCTTGAGCATAGAGTAAAGCCTCCATATTCTAACATCGTTAAGGAAGTTATCGTAAAGTTTTTATTGTTGACGACAGTGGGTTTGAGTGCGAAATGTGCAGTTAAGGAAATATGTGAAATAAGTCTGAGAATAAAAGTGGTTAGGCAGTCAGTATTCATGAATTAGTATTTCCTATAGATTATCGTATCTTATGAACAGACATGACTGTCCACAAGATCGATACAAAACATTTCAGCAACAGTGTTTACGGTGGTGTTCTATAATCTGGAAGCCACCTCTTAAAAAAAAAAAAACATTTATAGCAGCAAAATAGCAAAATTTTCAGTTCACTTACGATATTGAGGTAGCGACCACAAACTATTGCTGGTGCATCCTTGATACGTAAACATTCATAGATCTGTTATATTTAGTTATACCGAGTGATTGGGCCAACATCCGTAGTGAAGGTGGGCGATATGGGTGATGACAGCCGAATGCCAGTTTTTAGACACTTACGAATTATGGCTATACGTAATTTTTTTTTCGTAATACTAACACAAAATGAAAGATTCAGATACTTTCACCAATGTAACAAATTCATTTTCAGTAAAAAGATAGAAAGAGAGAAGTAGAGAAAAAATATTAACAATAGCACAGAGATAATGACAGAAAAAGTTGATAGGAGAGAGAGAAAGAGAGAGAAAGTGTTTTTGGGTAAGTGGTAGTCTAATAGACGGAACTAGCGAATGATTTTTGCATTGTTAGGCGTTTTTGCTGGCGGTGTGAGGTTACAGCAACGAAAATGTGCTGTGAATTGCATAATCTCTTACCTTTCCAATTGTGATTATTGTTCATGCAGAATGCCATGGTTATGAAAACTATTAATCCACAAACAATATTATGGTGTTGACACTTTTTTAATTAACATAAAAGTCTATACCAAAGGTTTAAGGATGATGCTACCCATACCTGTGGTAAGAGGCATACCTTTGGTAGCACATTTTACACACAAACCCAGTATCATCAACAACAAAAATACCTGCTCCCCCACTCCTTCCTGTTCCCTTATGCCCTTACGGTGCGACATCTGTTGTGTCCTCCATCAGTTGCTTCGATTTTTCATAGTCAGCGGATTCGTGTTCACTCTCTGGATCAGTGGAGGGAACAGACTTTTGTGCACGACAGTACTTTACATTCCCTGGTCAGCGACTCAGTCACACTTTCATCACTGTATCCTAATATCTTAGTGACAACCCCATCAACTCGCGTCTTTCCATTCTTCAACTTCTTAATTGCGTTCCGTTCTCAGCATTCTGAGATCCATTAGCTTATTAACCTTTTACCCTTGCATTTTCTTTCTTATAGAATGACTATCTATTCCTCGTGAAGTCTTTGCTCTTCTTCTTTCCCACATTTTTATGATATATCCTGGCCTTTTCTTTCACCTTCCTCGTGAATTCCTAAGCCAGCCTTCTCTATTCCTGTTTACGGTTTTCCCTTCTGCTTTTTCCTTCACTAAGTTTTCCATCTACTCAGGGTAACACTCGTGGATTTTATTCCCTCTTTTCAGTCTCCTAAAACAACACCTGCTCCCCATTTACTCTAAAAGCCCCTATTGGAATTTCACACACTATAAATACTCTTTCAACTTGTCTTCAGCCCCAGCCCGTGTCTCATCTTTCTTCTATTTTATGCTCTCCTCACTTCCTTCCTATGAGACTAAGCCAAGCTTGGCATATACCTGATAATTCTGTTGTGAACATGCATGCCGCCATCATACGCAAAATCACACCAAACTTCCATTTTCTGATTTTGAATCATTAGCATTCATTTTCTGTGCTTAGAATGCTTCTCGTTATGATGTTTTTTCTTGTGAAGACCTTGGCTTTCAAAGTTATTGAATGTTATGACGAGGAAATATGTCCTTTTTAACAATGGAACTGAATTAAACTTAGCTGTAAGTACTCCCCCACCTTAAACTTAAGACCGGAGACACATTTCGCGCATACTTAGATTCCAGCAGTGCTCTTGAATCTTGGATTAACTCAGTACAATCAGCTTTTGAACTCAATAGGTCCCAGGAATTAGTTATTTTTTTGTCTCTCGTTTCCGCTGATTCCCCGGCCATTCTGTTATCCTTGAACTTTAAGGTTCCGACAAAGGGCAAGAGCTGTTGACTTTTCTAGTATCAACATTAAAAATTCTTTAATGTGATATAAACAACCGAGTTGTATATCAAAAGGATATTGCAGGAAACATTCCTCACTATTTTCCCGTAAAGGCATCAACATTTTGATTAAGTTTCCAACCTTGGCCGCCTCGAATCTGTTCGAACAGGCGAGCGGATGTTGTAATAGACTTTGGACCGGGTATAAAACCCTGACAGATAAACATATTCACTTGGCATTGCCCTGGCGACGATAAAACCCATTCTACTACATAGCCGCAAATGCTGAATTTTCTCAAAAAACGTATGACTCCTGGGAAAACCTATGGTTTCCATTAAGGGAAATAAGAGAAAAAACTTCATTATCTCGTTTTTAAATACATGATGTTTCCTCTTTTCTTTATTACATATTCTTCTTATTTTTAATTCCTTCTTAATGTCTTGATTATTATTATTAATTAAATCCTCACTGAAACACCTTAATCTATCATTCAAACCATCCATCTCCTCACCTTTTCTCATTTCTATATCCTTCCTTATGGAGCTGAATGCATTTCTAACTTCATTTCCTGGCTCCGGCCCCTATACTGTATATTCACTCACTAAATAAGCGCGTATGTTGACCTTGAATTGTTTCTTCAATCAAAAAAAAAAAGTTTAGATTCGGAACAGTTTCTATTTGATTTCAATTTCTTGTTGTAAAATGCGCCTGAGAGGGTTGCAGTGTTACAGCCATAATGAAATTTTACTCCACCTTCACAACAACACAACAGCACTAAAAAGACTTTCAAGGCTTCCACGAAGAGAACTGGAAAATATTATAACACTGGGAAATATGAGTCACGAAACGGTCCATTCACTTCCGGACGACGTTAAAAAGGTAATCTGGAAACCTGGCTCTCTCGGAAATTAAAAGAGAACAGAAAAACAACGAATAATGCTTTGATTCTCCGAAAGGCTGAAATTCAGTCTCTTCTATTCTGAGTATTCTAAAGGATGAATATAGGACATTCTTATTCTCTTCTACGAATCACCTTTTGCATCTGTTCTTTTCTATTCTCTTCTTCATAATCTTTTAGCTTTGTTTTTCTTTGACAATATTGCTTTGACAATAAGGTGCTTGAGAAGTATTCCCAAAGTATTCGTCACACCAGTTTCATTTTCTTACCTTGGTTTTTCAAAATTAATATTTCTGCGTTTGTTTCAGCGAATACTTCGATGTAATGCATCGTATTAATAGAACCTCAGATGCGCCTTGTGTCTTGATGATAATTATGATTTTCAAAACAATGATAAAAATTGCATCCATATATGATATGTCGATGTTTACCGTGCTTTAAGTCCACACGTGAAATTAATTGATGTCTGATGGACACCAGCTTATAATCCATTATGATTCAGAGTTAATGGCTAACTTTTTTTTTATTAGCAATGCGTCCGTCAAAATCATATAACAAAAGAAGTGTTTATACCTTAATAATGAATAAAAAGCGTTCTTACATTGATAATGAATAATATTGCCAAGGCCGGGTAGAACATTTTATTTTGCAAGCTTTCGAGGTATATAACCTCATCATCAAGCTGAAATTATTGACAAAACATAAAAATCGTGAAGATATAAGAAAATTGATTATCCTAATAAAACTTAACAAAATAAGTAGTTTCATATGTTAAATACATTTAATGAATTCAGCAGTGATATGGTAATCTTATGCAAAAAGTGAAGAAATGACGTTAGATAGATAAAAGCTTAATTAGGCGGAGTTTTTCAAATATTTAGAGAAATATAATCCAGTACAGGTTCTCTTGAGTTGAATGTCAGTGACAAAAAAAAGGGGGGTGGCGCAAATCAAACAATTGCCATGCTGAATACGATTTTGAAATGGTAAACAATAGTAAGATTATACATAAGCCCAACACAACTTGTATTGCTATACGGAAATGAAACTATAAATAAAAAATTCAGTCCACTTGATAATAAAACTTCAAGAAGAACATTAGGAGTCAGATGGCAGGATAGAGTGAAAAATTATATGACAATGGAAATTGCGATAGTTCCATTCCATATGTAGACGGTATAATGACGAAAGGGAGACGGATATGGCTGGATATAAAGGTGTCACCTGAGATACTGTGTGCGCCAGAAGAGTTGGAAGAATCAGACCTACTTAAATGAGAACTATCAGAAGTGAGGCTGGAGACTTGTGGAAGATAAAGGTACAGGAAAGACATGACCGGTGGAATTTCTCAGAGTAACTGTGTCAGGCGGTTCTGGTGGTAGTGGATTATATATATATATATATATGAAATTTTTTTTTTTATCACACCGTGACTTATATACAATCATGAAGCTACAAATGTCGCTTAATATCAAATTCACGCTACCTCGGGAATATCTCCGATGGAGAATTATCACCGAAGGGGAATTTATATAAGTGATAAATGAATTGGTACCTGTCAGGACACGAACCCTTGACACGGACCTATTCAGCGACTCCAGTAGACGTTACCACCACGCCATCGGTTCGTGTCCCGACGGGTATCAATTCATTTACCACTTATATAAATTCCCCTTCGGTGATAATTCTCCATCGGAGATATTCCCGAGGTAGCGTGAATTTGATATTGCGACATTCGTAGCTTCATGATTATATATATATATATATATATATATATATATATATATATATATATATATATATATATATATATATATATATATATATATATATACACTAGCTGACCAACCTGGCGCTTCCCAGGAAAACTCTGAAGAACTCAGAAAAATGTTCCTACATCTCCTTTGAATTATTTTGTCATGTAAAGAGTGTGTACCGTCACTGAAAATGCTTTTCTTTCCTGTGATCAATAATTCTGTCTTGAATTCATTAGAGAAGACAATCTGCTCGAGTAAAAGGTGACAGGGTCATAGAGACTTCTGCGACGAACAGAAATTCACATGTGCAGATAGGTCAGTGTGTGAAGAAATTCACCCATGGAAATGAATAACGGATGAATCTCTGTAGAGATTATATAGGGGACCCTTCGACAAATTACATGTACCCTCCATGAATATAATAATGCCACGTCAGTGACTGTATCAAGTTGCTTCTAAATGCCAAAATCACACAGGAGCTGCCTTACCATCAGCGAAAACCTTTACTACTGTCAGCCTTCCTCTCTCTCTCTCTCTCTCTCTCTCTCTCTCTCTCTCTCTCTCTCTCTCTCTCTCTCTCTCCCTTTCAGTCAGATCAGAACTTAACAGAATGATTTCACAGCAATAACGAAAAAACAACTGCAACTGATGAAAAGACCTGTCAGCAGGTCTACAGGGGTGAAGTGTGGTTTGGGCTACGCACAACTTCAGTTAATCAGGGACCGTTCAGTCGCCTAATTATCACCTCGTTTTCAAGACTGATATTCGATCGTTATCGCATAAAACCTAGATGGTAAGTTGTCAGCTTGACAAACAGCTTCAGAATATCCATAAGTTGTTAAGATACAGTTTCCCTTGGCTATATATATATATATAATATATATATATATACAGAAATTGTCGATATATGGTGATTTTTAGTGGATTAAGTAATTAGATATGATGATGGTAATATCTCAAGGTAATTAAGAATTTGTATTTCGTTGGCAAGGTATAATTAAGATAAGTTTGCCTTAAGATGAACACTGAAAAAATGTGGTAATTTCGTCGAGGGTAATTTTTTAATGAGGGGGTAGTTTAGTCTGCTAATATGCATGCGCTAATGGTGATGGATTTGTTTTTTCTCGTTGATTAATACGTTCTTGATCTCCAAAGTTGTGCCTGCTACTATAAATTATTTTTGTGGACTAGGTACTTGAATATGATGATGGTAATACCCCAGGGTATTTAACAATTTGCTTTTTATTAGTAATGTATAATTAAGATACGTTTGGCTTAAAATGAACACAAGAAATATGGCAATTTCAGAGCAAGCAATTTTTTTAAAGGGGGGTAAGCCTGTCACAGAAGCATTTTGTCTGTTACTACTTTCTTCCATGGGGAGGATTGTAAGGACTGACTGGTGTGGTGGCAAAAAGTTAGGTTTTGAATTACATTGCTTTATGACTTAATGAAAGCAATTCTAATACAGTCAAACCCCCTTTTAAAATTTTTTTGGGATATACAAAACTATCGTACTTAATTCTTTGTACGTGACTAAACCAGGGCAAGCCATTATTGAACGTCCTTTAAAGATAATAATTTATTGTAAATAACCCTTTAAGCATTAAGGAAACTTCACAGAAAGAAAACAAAATTATTTAAATTTTTTTACGCAGGTATGAGAGAAGATCAAATTTTCCTCATGGAATTTTATCACTTACCAAATTAAGTATTTTTCTCGTATAATTTTATAACAGTAGTTGAGTCAGAAAAATAACAAAAACTCCCCCACGTTCACCTAGGTTTTTATCTCGAATTCTAAAATCAAAACTTAAATGCAAGCCAGAGAAAAATTATGAGCAAGCAAACTTTAAACGAGTATGAACAGCCTCTCTCTCTCTCTCTCTCTCTCTCTCTCTCTCTCTCTCTCTCTCTCTCTCTCTCTCTCTCTCTCTCTCTCTCTGTAATAACTTTTTTAAATAGCCTTAGCTTGTCAAGCATAGTCGTGAAAAATGCGTGAGTTTCTGGTTTATTGCATATTTCAAAGCCCGGTTACCATTCTTTGGCTGTTTAATTAATGATTTTTCTTTACCCTTGGAAACTTTATTTCCTCTTACAACAGAAAGTAAAAAATCCTGACAGAGTAACATCTATTTCGTTTTTTTAAAATGAACGGAGAATATGAACTCACAATTAAATTCTGGTGGAGATGAACAATGAATTGTTTTTAATTTTATGGCAAAAGTTTTCACACTAGTTTAGTAGAGAACATTTACTTATGTGTTAAGTAGATATGGATTTAATTGTATTCTAGATAGGTTTAGATAATTTCAGTTAAACCTTTATTATTTTCCCTTTAGAAAATAGTCACAAAACTGATCAATATTTCGTTCATTGCAAGCTACATAATCTTAGATTTTATTTTTTGTTATATTTCACTATCATTTAAATAAACTTACATATTTATTACTATATGGTATAAGGGTCTAATGATTAGCCCATTAATTAATTTAATGTAATATACATTTCATAAAGGTAATGCAGAATTTCTAAGAACTCATTCATGACACGTGTTTAGCTAGAGCATTTCATTTGAATTAAATAAAATTTAATTTTAGATATGACTTTCAAAGTCTTTATTTCCATACTTCAAACTGATTCATATTACAGTAGCCAAAAAAAACTCAACAATAAAAATAAAAGGGTAGGAAAAAAGGGGTCTGATAGAACATGATAGTTTGAGGCAGTATTGGACATTCATTTCAACATATAAACACTAGGAGAAAAATTACCTATGCTCCTGCATGGACTCAAAATTACATTTCAAAATAATATAGATATTAACAGCACCAGACACTAATTAAAGGTAGACAACCTGTGAAGGCAAGATTAGAACAGGAACTGTGGCATACGGCTGAACAGTACAAACGCTCGCAGCCCACATACAGTCATTATCACTGTTTTCATTACACGCACACAAACGACACACACTATATATATACTGTATATATATATATATATATATATATATATATATATATATATATATATATATATATATATATATATATATATATATAATATATATTCCTATATATATATATATATATATATATATATATATATATGTTGTATGATTTCTATATATATGAGATTTTTACAGGCCGGCAACAGAAACTTGATTTATTTGGTTCCTTTACGAAAAGGGAAATCGTTCTGACAATTTACGTAAAGGGAAATCAGCGCAAAAACAATTCAGGACAATTCAGCGCAAAGACAATTCAGCGCAAAGACAATTCAGCGCTAGACAATTCAGCGACAATTCAGACAATTCAGCGCTAGACAATTCAGCGCAAAGACAATTCAGCGCTAGACAATTCAGCGCTAGACAATTCAGCGCAAAGACAATTCAGCGCAAAGACAATTCAGCGCAAAGACAAACTGTCATGACTGAAAAGGACTTTACTCATACTTTACCTTAGGGGGGAGCGGGGCCTCTGGCGTAGAATGACGACAGGCGATCACACACGTGGCATTGTACACAGATTCCTTGGAAGGTCCATTCGAAGATGACTGCAGGACTGAGTCCCACTGTTCGAGGAGGACTGTAGAACTGGGTCTAAGTTGGAGGTGGACTGTATATCGGGGCTCGAGTTTGAGGCGGACTGTGGTACTGGGTCCGCATCAGGAGTCTGGTGTGGACATCTGGGTGGAGGGGAGGGTAGGGGAGGGGGGTTGACCTCTCAGCGATGCGTATCACTCGCCTGTGCATGTATGGCTAACTGCTAACTGCAAAGATGTCTCTGTCCAAGGCCCTTTCAAGGCCTCTGTCCAGAGTAGGGCCCCCAGTAATGGCTCCACGTGGTAGCGGGCTAAGGATGTGTCACTCGTCCAGGTGTTCTGGCCATCTGCTTGTATTCCCCAAGGTATTCCTACGGAAAGACAATCCAGCCAGCTCAATCTGCCTTTAGAATGGTTTTCTTAAGTAGCTTAGTTGAACTAAGCTGCTTAAGGGAGTGACACTGAGCCTCTCATCTTTGACCCTATTGACTGTGCCTTCTGAATGACTGTCCCAGGTAAGAAAAGGGACAGATCTGAACGCTGATAATTTTAATGTGTTGGTGACTAGGTCAATTGGGGTCGCCTGTGCAGCGACGAATTCACTCTCAATAGCTTAAGGCAACTACGGGCCGGCTTTCAGCAATTACTTTACTTTCGATACATTCAAAGGTAAACTAAGGAAAGCTGAATGGCTGCTATGCTATGATTGCTTGATAATCATAATATATATATATATATATATATATATATATATATATATATATATATATATATATATATATATATATATATATATATATTCCGAAGATGAACCCCCTTCCTATGGAACAAGCTCACAGAGGCCAATGACTTGAGTGAAATGAATTAGCATTATTAATCAAAAATAAAGAGTAGTCTCGGCATACTCTTCTTCCCATCAAACAGACGTCAGTCGAACTACATTTCTAAGCAGCCCAAGGAAAGTCTGTCCACATCTCGGTTCTTATTTGTAGTTTCAGCAATGCTTTCTTCTTCACCTGCCTCAGTTTTTCCAAAATGCCAAAAGCGAGTCCTGATAACTATCCAATTTTCGGAGTAATTAGTCTGGATCTTCATTTGCATACTATTTCAAAACTTGAGCGATGCCTCAATTTTCGTGTAATCTGTGGAATTTTGTTTTTAGTAAAAAGAAAGAAGAAAAAGAGAGCTGTTTAAATGAAATTAAAATGAATACTTACTTTCACGACGGAAAAAAATATTAAAGACTGTACAATATAGAGAGTTTGGAGTACATTATTAATACATTCATTTAGTGATTCTTTTTGGCTCTGATCTATGAAAAAAGCTGATATATAATATACAATCAGTAAAACGTACAAACGTCCTTTAATAATAATTTTCATATATGTTACCGAAGGAAATAATATATTTTCATATACCAGTTACCAAACTCAGGAATTTTTAGTTGATAATAAGTTAAGTGGATATCGGCTCCCCATATCAAATCTCCGTCCCAGTGTGTTTGTATTTAGAGGCTCCACCCACCCTCTGAACCAGCGACGGACAAGAACTCAGGACTACAGTGGACGCTTAACCTCTACCTCGGACTGAGTTCTTGTCCGTCGCTGGGTCGAGCCCACGGGACGACGAACTTATTATCAACTAAAAAATCCCCTCAGGTGTTTGTATTTAGAGATGATATCCACGGTAATTCATATACAATCAATCAGTAATAATATATGAAAATATATTATTTCCCCACACTGCTAGCAAGTAGGAAAAGTGGATATCGGCTCCCCAATTCTCCCGGAGAGTGAATTAATTAGGACTTGACGTTTGAGTTCTTGTCCGTCGCTTAATGATTGTATATGAATCACGGTCATGTGAGAAAAAGTCATATAATATACAAATGTCTACATTTTATAAAAGGACGTGTTGGAAAACAAATATGGGTCATTTGTTTTACATTCATATATTATGTAAAATGTACAAAATATTACGACATTTTTTCTCCGCGATGTCCTTATATATTTTATATTTAAAGAGTTCCATTTTTGCGGCATCTCCTTGTCTGTTAACGTTAACCCTCTGAACTTAATGAACAGTTCCCTTGAAACCATGATTATATGTTTTATTCCACGTGGTCTAATTTCTTGGCTATTATCTTTCTAACAGTCGTAAATGATGTTTGGAAAATTGTTTCCAACTCTTATAACAAATACACGAAATAACCAGTAAATTTATCTTGGCGTCATAATATTGAAAGTGTTCTCCTAGATTTTATTTTTGTTCACAACAGAATGTTCCTGAAAAAGCTTAGTAAGGATATAATGGTTAGATCTCGTTTCCTTCTTGCAACACTTTCAGGTTCTTCAAAGTTTAAGTTCCGGTATGTTTCAAAATTTCCTATTTATCATTAAATCTAAATCATCATTCTTAAGACAATTTTCCAAAAATATCACTAATTCTCATTCGTTTTTCAATCACATGTGTTTAAAAAGACGGTAAGATCTGAGAAATAAAGCGTTTCCGGGAAGCGCATTCGCTGATCATTCCGTCCGTCATTTTATTTTCAGTCACTTAACGACATAACTTGACCTTTGTCACATTACAAAACGAAATTGTCGCCCCTTATGCTTTCGACCTTAGTCATAAGAAAGTGCGCAAGGACGCACATATGTTAGTCTAATGGTCGTTTAGGTCAAATGAACTATTATAAGGAAACCCCTTTTGATAGTGATCGTGGGGAATAGTGGACAAGGGTGTAAGTGGGTGATTTGGTTTCTAGGAGAACCTGGAACAGGCTGAGGGTGGCATTCTTTAGACGGTATTGGAATAAATCAGGATTAAAAGTTATCTTTTACTTTGTTCCATAACTGTCAACACAATTAGTGTCTGAAGAGCCAGATATGAACACAATAATCCATAAAAGGACGAAAAACCATCACATAAACGTCTAGAAACGTCTCAGTGGGGATGTGTGAGCGCTGCCTCAAAGAACGACAGAACTTACCAAACCAAATCCTTAGTATTGTAGTTCCCGAATGAGGGTGCCGCAATATTTTGGGGAAAAATAAATAACGAAGGTTGGGAACTGGTACCTTAATATTCTTCTTCCAAAACTCGTGAATCTGTAATTCAAAGTGGAAATAAGAATGAAAGATCTGACCTGTTCTTCCAATTTCTCGGGCATAATAATAAAGGCAGACAGACACCAGGCTTTAGATCCGCTTGTAAGTAAATAGAAACTACATTGAGAAGTGACGTCTGTTATTGGTAACAGAATGCTTTTCCGAAGTTCCTCTGTAAAAAATGAACAGCAAGATAATCAAATAGATTTTTAATAACCGTAGTCATGTGGATTTTCAGCCCTTCACTGCCTGATTTGTATCAGCTATACAGAAAATGGTTTATACTGTTTAAAGAAAAGTGGCATCACCGACTGCTGTTATCCTCGTTTGCTACCAAAGTATTCTTTTTATTATTGTAATAGTAATAAGTAATAAGTAGCAACACGAAAATATATAAAAGATAAGTTTAATACGGTACAGATAAATTAAGGAGCTTACGTGCTCTTAAAAGGAAGTAAATGAATGAATGAATAAGACGAAGAAAGAGAAATTACAGGTAAGATATGGGGCAATTAAAACCGCGCGAATAAATAGTTACTGGCTGTGAAATATATGCAGTTCAAATATTCAAATAATTTTGTCTCTTTCGAATTTGATGAATCATTTTCATCTTGATTAGTTTTATTGTTTTAAGTGTCCTTCGAAGTGAAATCCACAAAATCAATTAGTCATTATTTCCAATCTATTATTTTTCCTTTTCTTGGCCAACAAAGCGAAGGTTATGCGTTCAGTGTGTCTTTGTTCGAACCACTTATTTGCCTTGATCCGCTTGCCTGTCTATTTTTCCTCAAAATTTCTGAAAATCTTGTTAACGGATGACAATAAATTTTCTGAAGAGAAGGTTGTGAATTAAGGAAGGCTTAAATAGTTATTTATAAGACTGTGGATCCGGAACGGGAGCCCATATTGCAATTCACAAAGAGCTAACAGATGTTGCAACATCTGCTAAGGTGAATTCAATGTAATGGCTGCTGTCCTGCATATATCATTATGAATATTACTAACCCAGCTGCAACGCTAGCTGGAAAAGCAGAATGGTGCAATAATACCCGAGATTGTAATACGTATGTTTGATATATCAATAGTAATAACATCTACCCTTCTGATCATGTACCTGCTTTCAGCCTCGTTTATCTGTAAGCGCCAAAGTTTTAAAAAATCTCTACAAGTGATTATATGATTATGATGTGATTTGTTGGTAATTGTACTTGAGTGACTTCATGCAAATACTATAAAGCTATTGGTTGGGTATCAATGAAGATTGAGCGTAGTGTGTTTATGAAATAACAAAACTTTATCAATGCCCAACAAAAGTTATATTAAACCATACCTTTGTGAAAATAAAATGTAAGAAAAGTGTACTGTTTACTGTTTTATATGATTATATATATATATATATATATATATATATATATATATATATATATATATATATATATATATATATATATATATATATATTTATTAGGATATATATATATATATATATTGTTAGGTACTCTGCTATTATAATCTCCATAGGACTCACTCCAGTCCCTGCTATAACCAGCAAAACAATGGCTTTAAAAGCAATTGATCATGAGTTTGTGTCAGAGGCACATAAAGCATCAAAAGTGAAATCAAGGAACTCATATTAGACTAATATTAAATAACTGATTCAGGGGCTATATGACAGTGTAAAGTGAACAGCTCAGAGGGGGAGAGTAGAAAAGTGAAATATCAATTTACAAAAATATAGTTATTAACAATTTAAAAGTAAAACTATACAAGAAAGTCAAGACATTGTTGTTAGGAAAATAAAGTGTTTGTCTTATATAAACTCCTTTCAGGACCCTAGAGCACTAAATCTGAAATCATTTAATCTCGCATTTTTTCGAGAATGAGAGAAAGTTACGAGAATGAGGGAGACAAGTGCTTCCACCCACGTGTATACAAGTGCTAAACTTGGCACATACAGTAATAGGAAACATTAAAAATTCTTAAAACTAAAACCTAAACCTGGCTAATTTAAACTTTACTTATACAACAATACAGCTATATTCCTTTCTTCACAATAAACAGTAAACAAATATACTCTGCGCAAGCATAGTCTTTTCCCATTAACACAGTTGTTTAAGTAGGCACTTTACAAAATGCCAAATAGCCTTATGCTTTGTAAAGCAATTCAAGCAGAGGAACAAGCACATTTGTCAGCACTACCATGAAGGATTCTCAGCAACACAAACAGTCTCCACAGAATGGTTACCAGAAAGCACAGATCATGATAGTCTTGAATAAAGATTCACGAAGCCTGAAACCAACAGGAGTCAGTAAACGAAACAACACACTAGATGTATTACAAAGAAATGTGTCTTGTCCTGGCAATTGATAAGTATCCTCCTTGAATGCAATGGGCAACTAAAAGACCCCTCTTCTCAGACACACTCATCAGAAGGACCAAAGACAAAGTGTGTTAGCCTGATTTCCAGATTGGTCACTGAGCCTCTCACTGGAACTGAATTCACTGGTGAATTCTGAATCCTGAATTCTAAATGCTGAATGACTTACTCCTCAGCAGAGGACCATGTCAACTCTTCTTGGTGATAGCCACGCACCCCTTTTATATACGCAGCATGGAATAATAGAAAAACAACCTTCCATGAGATAGTATCACAGCAAGAAGCCAATAAACAGTAATTACTTGCCCTGACTGGACGTTAACAAAACGTAAAAGTTTCACAATTCTCATTAAATAACAAGAATTTCTGGGGTTTATGACAATATATATATATATATATATATAGAGAGAGAGAGAGAGAGAGAGAGAGAGATGTATATGTATACGTACTGTATATATATATGTATCCAGTATCACCAAGGCTGATGAACTATATTATAACGATTCATAGGAAGTATATAAACCTGTTCTATGCATGTAAAACCAGTTCGCTTCATCACCGTTCCCAAAATGATGGCAGACCAGAGTTCTGTTTCCAAATTTTCAGACATCACAACCAAGCAAGAAAGCTGGTCTGGAAAGCAATACATTGATCAAGATTTCGATTTCCCCTGCCTGATGTATTATATACACAAAAAAGCAATATAAACTGTTCACGTCAAAGTTCTGCATAATATTTACCAGAAGCCGTCTGTTATCCCTCTATAGGTTAATTAGTAACAAGTGAAGATAAAATTGGTTTATCCTGAGGTAACCATTAGGATTATTATTAAAGTTATAAATAAGCAGATAAGTACCCACAAGGTAATAAATGACTATTTTTCAGGGAATATGTCACTGAGAGACATGATCCATAAACATAGTTAAACAAATGCTTGAATATGTAAAAGAAAGAGGATACTTCCGGATAGAAGAATAAAAAAACTTTCAAATAAAAATGTCATCGCGCGTTTCACGAAATAAAGTTAGTGCTGAAGTCTTAAATATCAAGCAACTGAGAATTGCATGCAAATATGTTCTAAGAGAAGGCCCAAAATAGAGAAAAGCGAGACGATCGCAGCGTAAAGTTTAGGAAATCAAGCTGGAGAACCCACACCTCGACTGGTGCAAAGAGGCTTTGCAAACACTGAAAGATCATTTTCACTCATTGCTGAACGCTAGAGAAAAGGATTTTCTTCGTTCGAAATGATATTCACAAAATAAAGTGGGCTATATTGGCGATCTTAGGTATTTCAGTATTTTGGCCAACGATTGTTTCTCTTAGTTTGCTTGTTTCAATTTATGGTTTGTCTAATGGGCTATTTTTCCTCGAGGTTTCTAAAACCTCGTTGATGGATGCCAATTACTTTTCTGAAGAGTAAGCTACCTGTACTGTATAAATCCAGAAGACTTCATTAGATTTTGCGATGACTCAGATTCCCCCACATATTAGTCCAAATTACAAATTAGAACTATGAACAACGTAATTGCGATATAGCCACGTCCGTCCTTCTTATATCACTGTGAATATCATTAGCCAAGCTGCAACCCTAATTGGAGGAGCAAATAGCTACTTACCAAAAGGCTCCAATGGTCAAATTCAATTTCGATCTGTGCTTAGATATAATATGGAGCAATGTAGACATCTGTGACTTAAACAATATTTGTTATGGTATTTTCCGTAACAATCACACACATGCTTTTATCCTTGTTCATCTCTCTGTCAGTGTTGTAAATTGTCGCAATGTATACACACACAACACACACACACACACATGTGTATATATATATATATATATATATATATATATATATATATATATATATATATATATACACATACATACATACATACATACATACATACATACATACATAAAATACATACAACAAAGAATACATTGACATACATTACAAATTTGTTCTGAACATACATACATCAAACTCCTTCTTCTGAAATATCACCTAGACTCCTGATGTTCAACAAAGAATATTATTGATCCTAAGGAAAGGTTATAAATTTGTTCTGAACATGCATAAGTACATCAAACTCCTTCTTCTGATAATGTCAGTTTTTTGGATCTGTGTTTTTTAAGACTCCTGATGTTCCAAGCAAAAGATGAGCGTCAGTTTCTTCAAGTAAATTTAAGTGAAAGGTCGTGATTACGTAACTAATCTGCCAATTTTTCGTTTGATAAAGAACGTGTAAACGTTATGGTTTTGGTTAACTATGCAGGTGATACACCCCCACCCCCCCCCTTACTTGTTAATTTTCTAAAATAACAGTTTGCCCGACAATCTGAAGCTCTAATTAAAAAAAAAAAGTTGCATAGAAGAGAAGTCTGTAAGTATAGGGCTACGAAAGTGCTATTTATCCCACATAAATTTGCATATTGAAAAAGACGTGTGCGCTTTTCATGGCATTGCAAGTATCAAGTAAATAGAGGTGAAGTCATTGCGTAAGAAATGCAATATCGTCCTACACGTACAGGAATTCAAAAATTTTATAATAAATCAGTTTGACTGAATGATATAAACATAACTAAATAATAGACTGGAAAACCATATACAGAACACATCAACTGACAAGAACTTAAGAACCAGTTACAAGATAAAGAAGCTCCTTATGTGAGAAAGCACTTGATGCTCACGATATGAAATTCACATCTTTACTATTATGTTAGACTCGCGTCAACTAACGGAGGGAATGGCGAGAGAATATCTGCTATCTGATTGTTCTAAATAGCGCAAAGTGAGAAGACAGTATCATAAAAAGATGTAATCAGCTGGGAGTGCCTCGTGCCTCAGTGAACACTCAGTAATTTTCTGTTTGAGCGATCCTTTTCGTTCGCTGCCGAAAATGAAGGAAATATTTGTCTCTCTCGTTTCAGGAGCTTTCCGAGATAAAGCTATAAACACGCGACCATGATTGCCAATAAAATGCTCTCCATCATCACTACGATATTTCAACGGAAATATGGCTTGTTTTCAAACGCGGATGTCTGTCCTTGTGCTTGCCTGTCCGTGAACTTGATATCTCTGGAAATCAATGATAGATTTGTAAACAAAAATAAAGATGCGAAGAAATGGAGGCCGTGAAAGAACTCATCAGAGACAGATGAAATAGGATCCAGGTGTGGATGAAGATCTATTATTTACTTTTTAACTTTTGTTGTGGTGACTTGAAAATACTTGCACCTTGGCTGCTCGTGTCGTAGGAGACCTAAGAAAGTGAATTCATTACTCCGTCAAGGACGCACGACTGGCAAAAAAATGCATCAATAATTACCATCATCATCGTTAGGAGACGTATAACTCCTGTGACATATTCTAGTCCTTCTGTAAAGTTTTATTATAATCATTACCCAGCTAAAAAAAATAGAAAAAGAAAAATATCGAATTAAGCCCAACATCGGTGCCAAGCTTGTGTCACCACCAGATATCTTAAAAGGTGTTGCTTCAAACTTCTCCAAGATAGTTTTACATAGTTTAGAATAAAGGCTGCATAATATTATTAAGTAATAATCCACATCAATGAAATTGTTATATTTTATTAAGATCCAAAGCACTCACCGAGTGAGAAGACTTTACCAGAAAATCAGGGACTAAAATAATCATATTCAGGGAATGATTTATCTCTTTAACTTTCCCTTTGCCAAACGAGCAGATAGTCCCGTGACGTCTTTGGGTCGTCCCTTGAAAAATCTGCTGTGCCCATTTTCACCAAATGAATGAAGCGGGTATCTGGTGGTTAGCCGACTGAGACGGGCATCAACCAGGGGAAACACAGGGCTAAGGACTTGCAGCCCCATTCAAAAAAAGACTGGCTGAAAACCAGTAGGCTCACACCTTCCGTAATCCCACTATAAGGGGGAAAAGTCAAACACACACACACACACACACATATATATATATAATATATATATATATATATATATATATATATATATATATATATATATATATGATTATTATCACACACACACACACACACACACACACAGTCCTTCGTCAATATATATATATATATATATATATATATATATATATATATATATATATATATATATATATATATATATATAGTGTTTATGAACTCAGGAGTACACTTATCCACATAATCACTTAACAAATTAAAAAAAAATTGTGGACAAAAAAAAAGCATCTTAGAAATACAAATTTTGGAAGTAATAGTACATACATTTGTTGTTATGGTCTTTGTAAACCTCGTCATCAAAATGTTTTGGCACCTTTTCGTGTTTTATGTAGGGCCCTGTTTACATTTAGGGAAGTGATGCACTTCAGAAGTGTCACTTCACAAGTATGTTCTTCATTTCGAATGTTATGGCTTTTCATAATCTTTTTTTTTTTTCTTCTTTTTTTTGTGTGTTAATTTTCATATAATGGTAGCCTTAATGTCGTAGAACGAGCTTACTTCTAAAGTCAAAAGCTTTTGTTTCCCAAAAGTTATCAAAAAATTAAACGTTTTCATCGGTATTTGCATAACTTCAGTGTTACCGCCGTGAATATTAGCTGCTTTGTGAACACTGTCAAAAGATCTGAAGACACGCCAGATGTGTCTTTGAGACTGACCTAAGTTAACATCCTTTCTTGTCGGGACTGATGCTACAAATCTCAAACAAATATATTATCATAACAAGTAGTGTGGGACGAGCTGTTCATGTGCGTAAAGGCTTGGGTATCAGTGTTCCATAAGATTAACTACTACTGAAAATCTGCTCCAAATAAAAGATAGAATTTTTAGATATAAAGTTAAATTATTATGAGGAACTTGTTAAATGGTTAGGATCAGAAAAAAAAACTGTAATCCTAAGTCACCGTGTAAATGGCGCATTGGAATAAGACTTATTCTCTGTTCCAGAGCCTCCAGACCTTACCCAGACACCCTAACTTACATCATCCTTGAGGAACAAGGGCATGTGCCCAATGGAAACCTCAATGGAATACCTTATAGCTCAACAAAACACCAGTTGTATGTAACCTCCAGTCTCTTATAATATACTGAGGTAGAATTTTGCTCCAGTAAGGTTTTTAGACCAAATATATCTAAGAAAATTATCATCAATGATAATTCTATAATGAATATTTAAGACTTTTTCTTAAACTGATGAACCAAGCTACCTAAAAAAAATAATGTGTATCCAAATCCTATTGATCCTGATGCTTTATAATGTATTTGTCTTCGTACGTTATCATCCAGTATAAATATCACAAGTTACCTTTGTGTAACATTTGTCTGCAGAAAATGTTGTTGGACAGAATTACCAATAGAGTTATGTTAACGACAGGGAAGAACCCGATCATGAGAAAAGAATGAGACTATTTATCATTAAAAGCAATCAATTAAGTGACTGTAACGTGGTCGAATACTTCATATTATGACTGCCTTGTATTCTATTAGAAAGGCTGGAAAAGATACAACAATATAATTACAAATGTCTCCGTGAATAAGGCACAAAATATATTTATGACCGTAGATAATAATCCTCATTTAATACACAGATGAGGGATTTCTATTTTAAAAATCTTGTACGAGTATTTTTCGAACAAGATACTTTTGAGATTCTGGTGATCTAGCTCACAATAAACCATCGCAATATTACTTACTGACTTTTCTCCGAGGACGGTTTCTTTTCCTGTGGAGGGTGGGGGTAATGATAACATTAAGTCGATTTCCTTTAGTCTTACGGATAATCTATTACATCGCCTTTTTATTTCTGTACTCTGGATACACACACTCACGCACATACACTCATCTCTCTCTCTCTCTCTCTCTCTCTCTCTCTCTCTCTCTCTCTCTATATATATATATATATATATATATATATATATATATATATATATATATATATATATATATATATATATATATATATATATATATTTATATATATATATTTATAAAATATATACATATATATACTGTATATATAGGTATATATATGTATAGATATGTAGACTCTACTGGTCACTTTTACCAGACACATACGTAGTTCTAATAGCCACAATGCCCTCTTAACTTCTCGAATTCTTCGCGCTTTTTTGGATGTGCTTGTAACTACGATGCCGTAACATCCAAACGCAAGAAATTGAAGAGACTGTGATTGCCGGTCGCGGGAGACGAACCCGTGTCACCTTAACCACAAGGAGGTCACGTTGCCGACCTGATTACGAGAAGGAATTCGAGAAGTTAAGAGGGCATTGTGGCTATTAGAATTACATATGTGTCGGGTAAAAGTGACCAGTAAATTCTACATAGCCTATATATTTCAGCCTAAAAAGCAATAAAAATCATTGCCCACTTGGCTACGATGGTGAGGATGGGTCTATTCCAGCTCTAATAAATATATCTGAAAACGACAGGTGTATGTATGTACGAGAGGTAATAGACTTTTATCCTTCTCGTGGTCAGGTCGGCAACGTGACCTCCTTGTGGTTAAGGTGACGCGGGTTCATCTCCCGCTGCCGGCGTCACAGTCTTTTCAATTTCTTGCATTTGATGTTGCGCTTCGTAGTTACAAGCACATCCAAAAAAGTGCAAAGAATTCGAGAAGTTGAAGAGGGCATTGTGGCTATAAGAATTACATGTATATATATATTTTATATATATATATATAAAGTATATATAATCTGTGTAACTGTCTTACGCATAGTAATCTATTAAGTTTAAAAGCACCATAAAAACACTATTTAAATGTTACACCATAAATTTCTGTTGATAATACTTCAATACTGTTCTCTGATGAGTGTGGAGAATTGTTAAGTGGCAAGGGTACTTAATTGAAATGGACAGAAGTTGGCAGAATCGGAAATGTTAATTGTCCCGTGAGCAAACGGCTTCTCCGTCGTTTTGGGGCCTCGTGAGCACCCTCCAGTGTTGATGCGGGTGAGCTTATAACCTGGAACCATGGATTAGGATTTTTTTTACTCGTCCGTGAAATCCGATTTCCAGTGTCCTCCTGACAGATTCATCTTCTCCCTTCCACTGATGAAGGCTGATTCAAGACTCTTCGTTTTGTACATGTACTTGCTTTTGATAAACAGTCCAACCAAAAATTGCTATAGCAATTTATAGCGTGACCACTATCCTTCATAATTGCGAAAATCACCAGAATTTCTGAATGCTTCAGACTTCGGTGGTTTTCGTAATTATGAGGGATAGCGGTCTCACCATAAACTGAAGTAAGGTTGAGCTTTTTTCAGATGTAACCACATTTATAAACGAAGGTTGTTGATTTAGCCATCATCAGTCGGGCGGAGAAAGTGAATCTGTCAGGAGGACTTTTGAAATCGGATTTCACGAACGGGTTGGTAAAAAAAAAAATCCTGAGCAAGTTTTCCAGCCGATAAGCTCACCAGACTCGACACAGGTGGGAGTTAACGAGGCCTCGAACGACGCACACGCCCTTTCTTCAAGGACATCCAATATTTCCGATACCGCCAACTTCGCTATACTACAACTGGACACTCCATTTGAACACCCTTGTCTCTCAACTATCAATCTTTGCAAATTAAGCCTACCGGTCTCCCCAACGTTGCTGCATGGGATTTTATAACAATTTTCTTTTTAATATACATTAATAAGTGAACGAACGATCTATTTAGTAAGTCAAAAGTAAACGGATTGTCATATTTGAGATGTTGAGTTACTTTTTTAATGTTCTTAACGTAAGGGAGCTTTATTTTATCGCTCAAGTCTATGTTTTTAAGTGTGAGACTTCGATAGTATATTCTGTTCACGTTAGTCATAGCTTCTTCGATAATATAAGGTGGGTAGAGCAGATGGGTCTGTTGTTGACGACTCTGTCGGGGTCTTTTTCCAGTTACTCACGTGGACATATTATACGTCCTCTGGGAAATAAATTGCAGCTATGCACGAACTTTACAAAGCCACCCTCATGCCATAGGGAGTTGGATACAGAAAACGGCAAAAGCCGACTTTCTGTTATTCGGTAACGGCGTATTTTGTCTGTTCCCCTATGAATAAATTTAGTGTTAGCACTAGCGTACTCAGCATATTAAGAAATTAATTGACATCTTCTCAGCTATTATCGCAGAGTGGAAAGACATCGTCCACGCATTTGAGCCAGAACATGTTACGGGGTGCGACAGCGAAATCCGTTCCAAATACTCCATTGACAGGTTCGGTAGAAGAGGTGAGAGGGCCTGCTCATTACTGCAGCCGAAAATTTGTCTATGAAAGTCACCGTTGAAAGATAAATCTACGTGATTAACGGTCGAGGACATGGAGGATCTTTAGAATTGGGATGATAATTCTCCCAGCCAGATTTATTAAATTTTGCAAATTTACCACACGTTATGAAATCCGTTTTAGCTGACCTAGATTTTTATCATGAGCTAAATACGACAAGCACTCCAGGTAACAAGTGTGTAATTTAATTTTCCTTCGTGCTGTTCATCTTGCAACAGTGTTCATGTTATTTCATAAATTTTAACAAGATTAAAATATTCCACAAATTATTATTAAGCTGCTTTTGCTACCATTTTACAACACAAGATCACAGGTATACCATAAGAATTTGAGACAAATGCGGTATCGGTCAAAGATCATTCCTGAATTCTTTGCTGTTCATCATTGCAATAAAGGAAGATACAAAGAGACTCGGAAAAAGGAGAAAGAGGAGAAAGATTTAGGTGTTGTTGACTGATATTTTTGTCGTTTGCTGGTTTTCAAGACTTTGGAAATAACTTTGATGCTATGTGCATCGCTCTTACTGCAAAGGTCGTGTCCTTGTCGCTGGTTAAGGCATTGGGTGGAGATTCGGGATTCCATCACTAAGGTAACTAAGTGACTGCAGCTGTAAAAACCCAAATCGAACATTTTGAATTATACGCCGTTTTGTCCATTGCACCGTTTTGAGTAAAAAGGAGTAAAATAAATAATCCGTATCTCATAAAAAGTGCAGTAAACTTGATGCCCTGGAGCCATCCCACTCCCGAGAACATGCAACAGATACTTGACAAATGGAAACAGGAATGTTCCTTTTTCAGGATAATCTGATTCAAACTCGTACCGCAAACGTGTACCGCAAACGCACTACAAACGCATTAATGGATTCCTATAATCCCTGTGCGAACGTCGATGCAATATTGGCAATGAACGAATCACCGAACAACCAAGCAAAATACAACTTCGACAATCGGTTGGCTAGCTGTTCCCCACCCCCAACAGTGTTAACAAGAAAGTTATCATCAGCTTTTTTTCTTATTTTTAAGCTCAGTTTCATATATATATATATATATATATATATATATATATATATATATATATATATATATATATATATATATATATATTTATTTATTTATTTATACTGTATATATATACCGGGTGTTTCGAAATTAGAGCCCCCCTCCACAGAACAATTGGAAAGTTTGAAGTTTTCTGCTATAGCCTATCTCCACGTACATTATTTTAAGTTTCTATTAAGCTATTTTTCATTTTGCATTTCTTGTATTATAAAGAAATAAATAATAATAAATAAATAAATAAAAATTAATAAACAAATAAAAATAATACATAAAAAATAAATAAATAAATAAACAAATTTTCAGACTGAGTGACCGAGTTAGATACAGCCATGGCTAACGACTAACGGAATCTGGACTATAACCTTCAGAGAGGCCGGGGATGCTGGCGCATCCTTCATTTTACGTTCCTGGGTAGCTAAATACATTAAAAGTGATGAATCCTTTATTAAAAGAAACTGGAACAAAAATCCAAATGACTGTCATCGCGACAACAATGAGAATCTTGGAAGGCCTGAAGTCCTTTCTCAGGAGTCAAAAGACATCTTAGCTGAGGCAGTGGGTAGACCAAGAAAGTCTTTACATAAATTGGCGCTTGAACTAGAAACAAAAAGGGGAAAGAAGAGAAGTTATAGAGCTGTAAATCGTGAGTTGAAAAAATCTGGTATCAAGCCATTTCATGTTATCAGCAAGCCCAACATCACTCAGCAACAGAGAGAAGACCGTGCATGGTTTTGTGGTTCATTTCTTAAATATTGGGATGAAGCTGACTTTCTCCATGTTGCCGCATCAGATGAATTCTTCATTTACACAGTCAGGAAGCCAAATCATAAAAATGACATCATTTGGGCTGCAAACTTGGATGATATCAGCGATGACGTGCGCTATCGCCAAGTTGTGAAATTTCCTGAATGTTTGGGAATTTTTCTTTGTTACACAGCCAAATGGTTAATGTGGATCATCAAAGAAAAAGGACAGTCATGGATTGGCGAATACTTCAGAGAAACTGTGCTTACTGGTTGAGTATTTCCTTTCCTCAAAGATCCTGAAAATGTGTTATCTGTTGAAGAAGTAACATTTTTGCATGATAAGGCACCATGTTTCAAGGCTCTTCAGGCACAGGAGCTGCTTCGAAACAGTGGTATCGATTTCTTCTCGTCAAGTGAATTTCCAGGTAGCTCCCCTGACCTTAATGTGTGTGAAAATTGGTAGTATCTTAAAGGATCATGCTGAAGCACGCACAGTGAACTATGATGGTATACCAAGCCTTGACGACCTGCGAAAAGAGGTGACCGAAGTGCTCAGGGATATGGAGTTTAAGTCTCAGCTTTTTTGTGATTTGCTGAAATCATACCCCTCAAGAATGCAGGCTGTGGTACAGGCAGATGGAGGCCACACAAAATATTAAATGCTCAGAGAGAAATGTAAATAAATATTTGTTCTGAATTACTTTTGTTTTTGTCCATATCAGTTTTAGTTTATGCTGTAGAGGGGGCCTCTAATTTCTAAACACCCTGTATATGTATATGTATATATATATATATATATATATATATATATATATATATATATATATATATATATATATATATATATATATATATATATATATATAATGTATGTATGTATATATTAAATTCTGTATGTGTGTATATATATATATATATATATATCAAATATATTATATATATATATTAACTTTTATCACATACACAATTGTTCTGTGCATTAGTAAAGCTAAAGGACCTCATTTGAATAAAACTGGATTAGTATACCATACTTGATAATGTGGACTGTTTGTCCAAGAAAGCTTGTAACTTTTTGAATAAAAACTCCATTAGATACCATCCAGTTTGAATGAGGTCCTTTTAGTAATATGTATATATATATATATATATATATATATATATATATATATATATATATATATATATATATATATTATATATATCTATATATATATATATGTGTGTATATATATATATATATATATATATATATATATATATATATATATATATATATATATATATATATAGCCAAGAGTATCCTTACATACGCCATCTTCCAGTCAATAAGTCAAATGAAATAAGGACTCAGCAACTAATTCCTTTAATTTAGCACGATTCACTGTAGGCAAATTCGCCTCCATAAAACCTTTCTCTCATGACTGCCTTGTGGGGGTAACCACTGTAACCCCTTTTATGTCCAAGTGCTGCCGAAAATCCCTAAATTCCAGATGCGGACCCATTCGCAGCTAATCGTCGCCCAAGGCAGGTCAACTGGCAAATTGAACATGTGTGCTCTGCCATCTTGAAACTTCAGCCATGCTGACTGCATTGCCATGTGGACAGAACGATCTTAACGCCACCTAGGAGGAGGAAAAACGTTATTCCCGAAAGTTATAAAGTGTCTTGGAGAGAGACGCTCAGTCTTAGAATTGCTCGGGCACTACCTTAGGACAGATGTCCCGTCCCTTGCTCCATTAAATTGCCTATTTCTAACACATGGCTGGCAGTAACCAGAGTAACTTTTGCTGTGAAATTGTTCACTTCAGCTCCTAAATAAGGTAAGGTGCCAGATTTAAGGTGTTTTTTTTCATCAGTCATGTCCGTATTCATCTGTAACTAATTTTCTGTTTTTCTTTTCATAGTGCGATATACCTACAGTGAGACCTGTATTGCCTTTTCTATTTATTCTGTTTAATGTGCAAAGCATTGAGTTACTCGAATAGAGTTCGGTCTAGGCATCTATGCAGTTCCTCGATTCCTTCATTACAGTGTTATTTTCGATTGAGTAACCATAAGCATTTCGATTGCAGATTAGGATTTAGTCAGCTGTGGATCTGTGCATCATCTTGTGTACATAGTGGCCCCCCACTACATCGTTTGGAATCGACTTTGAAGTTGACACCTTTTCTTCTGTAAATATAAAATAATTCACTCCCCTCTTGAAGTCGGCCTTGAACTTCAACCGTATTTTGATGTTTAAAGTTTTAGCTAACCTTAAGGCCAAAGCCCAGATTTTTGTGGTACTTAAGGTAAGTTGAGCAATATCCTTCGTATACCCCATTGCTCTAGCAGGACCCCAACTTAAAACTATAAAACCGATGACAGATTGCTCAGTATTTCTTGCAAGATTGCATCATTGCAAGTGCTCAGTGCACTCACAATTATCAGCTAAATAGCCTCGCTAAGAGCTGGTTGAAAGACTTGAAACGAACCTCCTTATTAGCGTAAATTCCCCCATAAGCACACAAGTGATCCATTTCCACAGTAAGTATCATGTTATTATTTTTATTTTTTGTTAGGTACGAACAAAATCGTGACTGAAATAGTTAGGAATTGTTAGACCACGTGCATGCATCCTAGCTTGCATGACTTTCATGATAGGCTAACTGGGAAAAGTGAATTACGAAGTGTTGTAACTGGACATAGTACAGGTATTTCTTTCCCCGTGTGATTCAGACAATTTTTCGTTCGAAAATCCTAGTTAGGCACACATTACAGCCTACGCGGCCTCAGCTGTCCAGCAATTTTCGTATCACTAGAGTTAGAATTTTTACTCTCTCTCTCCCTCTCTCTCTCGTAGAGGTTATTCTTCCTATCAAATAAATCTCACAAATCCGTAAAAGTTTGTTCAGGCCATGAGCAAAATCTTGGTTAGTACGTGCATTTGTTTAAATTCCCCTATAAAAAAATTCACATGGTAATTTCCATTCCATTCATTTTTTTTTTAGTAAACGCTCTGTGAGAAAGGAGATGCCCATTCATTAATTTTCCCAGAAGAGAGGAAATCTTCCGAAATTTTTTGGTCGTCTCATTCAAATTTGCGTAAAGCTTCATTCACGGCCAGGTGTTTGGTCGAGACAACGCTGTACTTGCTCGCTGTTCCTCTTCGTGGAGACGGTTGCACATGTGCGAAACGTCCCTGACTCACAGGAATCGCTAATGTAAACACGTCACTCACGTGCCCAAATCAGGAGTATGTAGAATAAAGTCAATTTTTTTTCCCCTCAAGCGCATGAAATATCCCTGGTAGTATATTTTTGCCCATGCATGGTAGATTAAGATTTTTTTTTTTTTTACTCGTCATGTTATACCGAATTACTCTCGCTCACTTCAAAATAAGCATTCTTTCCCTCGTTGCATTTTATGCATTTACCCTTGCTGCAGCGCCAGACTAATAATTCTTTCACACATTTAATTGTGTATATTTAGAAGCTACTGCTTTCTATTTGCCGAGAGCAATACGATTTTATAATAATTACCGCCAGCATAATCATTCATTCAGGCATTGTGACTATTTGTGTGACCAAGTAAAATTCAAAAGCACATTAAGCGGTATTCAATTCTACGTAAGCCTGTTATTTTAACAGCATCTGCCAGCTCTGATAATTCTCTGCAAATCATTATTTAAGGCTTGTGTTAAACCTTGTGCTAAAATCCAAGTCCATTATATTCGTGTGTTTTGTACAATCCAAGTCCTTATGGGACTGCTTATTTCAGTTCATTAGAACAACCTTGAGTCTTCTTAGAATTACTGAATTAGTTCATTAGAACAACCTTGAGTCTTACGAGATCCCAAAATCGTTCATTTAGCACAAATCCTAAGTTTTCAGGAACCCAAATAACCAAGTTGAACACGTACAAATCATCGTTCTCAGGAATACCTTCATTTCACGCTATAGCCGACCCGTCCGTGCGTGAATAAAACACTAAACTTATGTTCATTTGAACAACTAAACCCCACGTTCTCTGAGCGAGATCCCAAGTTCTACGGGACACATTTGCCCTCATGATATAGCTGGCCAAGTCTGTGCATGAAATAAACTACAAATTACGTCTTTTAAGACATTAAAAATCGGGAACAAGCAGACGCTCCCCTAACCAAACCCAATTTGCGCTACAGCCCGTCTTGTCCGTGTGCGAATAAAACCAAAATTCCTACATCCTCTGGGACAAACTAAACCAGTTCCCCGTGAACAAACCCTACATCCTCTGGGACAAACCAAAAACCATTTCTATTTTTGAACAACACTGAAAGGGCCACAAGATGTTCATTTGAACCAAAGCTCAAACCTCATGCTCAATTTCTAAGGGACAATCCTGCGCCAGGAGTGCCACAGTCCATACCATAGCACCACCATTGTTACTACCCTATGTCCTATGATCTTATTGTTATTCCCAAGGGCCACGCCCCTCTCAACCCAATCTTAAAGATGACTAAGACAACCAGAGCCCAGCACAATGATGAATTCAAGTTCTATATGGAGGCTGGGAAGGAATTGGAACAGACGGGCCAAGCCCTGAGGGAGTGGGTCCAAGAGAGGCTAGATGTCTCCAAGGAGGAGAGGAAGAAAGAAAGGCAGGAGGAGAAAGAAAGAATGGCTCAGGAGAAAAGGCAGAAGGAGAAAGAAAGAATAGCTCGGGAGAAAAGGGAGGAGAAGAAGAAAGAAAGGCAGGAGAAGGAGAAAGAAAGAATTGCTCAGGAGAAAAGGGAAGAGAGAGAAAGGCAGTAGAAGGGGAAAGAAAGAATATCTCAGGAGAAAAGAGAGGAGGGAGAGAAGGAAAGAGCTCACCAGCTAGCACTGGTAGCCCAAGGTGTGAGCAACACATCAACACTCTCTCCACATTCGACCCTCAGCAGTGTCAACTCCCTCATAAGAAAATGGGATGGAGCAGAGCCTGAAGCTTGGCTCAACCATGTCAAAAAGGTCCTGAAGACCTTAAGCCCTCTCCCAAGGAAGTGTCTCTGATCCTAGGAAAGCACCATGAAGGAAAAGGTGCCATTGCATTCAATGCTCTCCCTCCTGAAGACCAAGGAGATCTCACCCTTGTCCACCAAGCCATCATAAAGGCTTTTGAAATAACTCCCGACCGTTGGAGGAAAGGTGGAGAAATATGCCCAAAGAATCCAGCCAAACCTGGTCTGAGTGGCTCTTCAAAAAGGTCCACCACTTAAAACGATGGCTAGAATCTCTCAAAGCCACTAGTGCAGAGGACACCCTCGAACTCTTCCAGCTCGAGGACTTCTTATTTTATACCCTGCCACCTTTCGCCACTCATCTATGCGATAAGGTGCCTAAGACAGTGGTTGAGTGCTGTTGTTGGGCTGACACATAAGACACCAATCATCCTCATCTTAGTTCCCATGGAAGAAAATTATATCCCTCTTTGTCTGCCTCATCCAACTCTCAGCAACCTCTCAAAAATGGGCAACCCCAAAGAAACCAGTGTGTGGATATTGCAAAGAATAAGGCACCCCACTGAACAGTGCCGATTCAAGGCTGAGAGCCAGCCAGAAAATCCCTCTAAGTCCTTGAATGGGGCAATGCCCCAACGAGCCACGTCTGGCTCTTGGACAAAAAGTAAAGGGCCTGCTCCTCCGATGGGATAGTGCCAAGCAAAGATTATAGCAGGAGTTATTGCCCCGCTTGCAAAGTTTATGGGCACTCTGCCCGATGGGCAAAATGCCCTAATAAATCAAGTACACCTGCCATTCCTTTGGCAGTCACAAATTCTAAGTCTTTGGGCCATCCAGGCAAAGGTCCCATATATGTGGTACCTCCTCAAGGTAGCTACCCCGCACGCAAATTTCCCTCATGAGGAAAGACAAGGATCCCTATGGAGCTAAAATTAACTGACTGAGACTCATCACACTTGATGGTATCAATCAGTTGAGAGTCACAAGACCTCATAAATCCAAAATCTGCAACCTTGCTATAGCAAGCTACATTCCTTGGAGGTTATGACTTCCTCCTGGGACAAGACTTCCAGTCTCCATCAAAATTACAGCAATCCAGGGTTCCGAACCCCTCAAGTTATTCATTAAATATGAGTAATTCTCACGAGCCTCCATTCATTCCACTGCCAGTGGCACCTGAGTACTCTGTACAGTGGCCACCTCCATCCAAGGAGATTTCAAAGCCCAGTCCTGTGCCAGGCCCTGCCCCAGTACCAGTGCCAAGGCACCCAATGGATCTCCCTCCTGTAGATCCCAAAATTGACTCTCAATCTCTGCCAGTGCCTCTTGAGTGCACTGAGCAGTACCAAGCTTCGTCTGTCCCCAACGCCAAGCAGTCTCCAAATCCTATACCAGTGCCTAACCCTGCCTTAGTGACAGTGTCAGAGCACACCTCCAGATCTCCATTCAAGAGATCTTAGTCTGGATCCCTTCTCTTCTCCAAGCTTGGCTCCGCTACCAGTGTTGGTAAGAGAGATGGATTCTCCGGACCATAGTGGACGTTCATCCAAAGGTGCAACCTCACAACCCATGCTTGAGCTGGTCATTACAACCTGTGGGCCTGCCACTCCCACCAGAACATCTTCCTCTCTTTCCCAGTCCTCCGCAAACGCGAGTATGAGTAAGGATTCTGCCACAGCTCAACTGGCCGATGAACTCGAGCAACTGAAACAACTTAGGGTAGAGCCTGTAACGAATGCCCCTGCTCAGCCATCAAAGAATCCGAACCGGGTGGCACTCCGCCCCCTCCAGGCTTGGTTCGACCAATTCCCTCACCAAGGAAGACCGTCAACCTGAAACAGGTCCACAGAAGAAAATCATGGGTGTAGATGACCCCAGTTTGCCTAAAGAGAGCCACTGAGCTCCTTTAGCACAAGTGCCAATCCGGCAGTGCCATCCCTTTATCCTATGAGGGCCATGGCACCTCTATCCAGAAGAGGATGTCAGGTTTCTTCACCTAGGTATTTTCCCTATAACTTTAATTTATTCTTTTCCTTTAACATTTATCCCTTTCCTTATTTTTGATTCCTTACTCATGTTATTTTATGCCTCACAAAGGAGAGCAGTTGACAGATATCCCAATTTGCAAGTCCTGTGACTTCCCCTTGAGGCCTTTTGGGCTAAAGAATGAACCTAACCATTCTCATAGGCTAAGGAATATAATTTCGGCATATTTTATTATCATCTTTTATAACAATTATTAATTACCTTGTTTGTGTCATCTTTTCTTTTGTTATTGTTTTGTGATGAATCTCGCATCCCAGACTTGCAAACTGTGTAAATTACACACATAGTTATACCTCATGAACATAGATGAGTGCCACAAGGCACCTGTAAGGTTAGTGCCGTGTTGTCAGTCTGCCTTATCAGTGACTCCCAAGGTCACTGGTAAGAATTACTGATAACGCTTAATCTGCCTTTAAAATCTCTTTGAGATCTTGTCCAGATTTGCAGTCAAGGGTAAATCGACCAGGACTTGAGTTATTATTTGTTTTCCATCTTTTTTGCTTGCTTTAAATCTTCAGCTGAAAGTCCTTACAGGGAGTCAACAGAAGATAAATTCAAGAGGTTCCATAGGGAAATCAGCCTGCAGAGAGAGAGAGAGAGAGAGAGAAAAAAGTTTGAGGAAAAGGAGATAAATAAATAAATGTGAGGAAATAGAAAATAAAACCGATACACCTGCAATTCAGGAGATGTCAGCAGCAGAAAGCAGGAATGAATTTGCTCGTCACGTAAATATTTAGGAATCAGCAGCCTGCTTAGTGTTGCAAGCAAAACAGCTAGATCAGGTAAAGAAGAATGCAGAGGATGTTTGTCGTTGCAGTACATTTTGTATATGTAACAAACATAATGAATTTACTTTACATTTGTGCCACAAGTCAGAATTATGTTGACCGATGACATATCTCTACCCAAAAGGGAAAAGTACTCAAACAAGGAAGAAACATTCTATAGCATTTCTGCAGGTACCAACGTTTTGAGAAACAAAGGACGCAATATTACATGTATGTTCTAAAAAATCAATTTCTTATGAAAGATACACCTACAATCTTAAAAGTCATTCCCATTTAAAACTGTACTAGGATGCAAAGGCAAAAGTGTTCTGGATCAACTATCACACTTTGAGTTTTGCATGACAGAATACATGACAAAACTCTATTCAAAGATTCAGCAACCACAGACCTATGACACGGAGATGGAGCAACAAGTAGTAGAAGAATAGCATCAATGGCATATGCAACCAGTTTGTTCTCCAGACCTTGTCACATGTCACTAGTAGAGATGATAAACAGCAAAAGTCCAAGTACACTATGATGAGTAACACCTGGTATAGCATTGCTAAAGTTAGTGTACTGGCCATCAACACAGACCACTGGAGTTCTGCCTATCAAAAATTCTTTTTTTATATTTCAGTAAAAGATCCACCAGTTCCCAATAATCTTAGCTTATAGATAAGCGTGTCATGATGCCCATGGCCAAACGCTGCACTGAAGTCTAGAATGACAATGCACGCCTCAGTACCCTTATCAAGAGCACTCTGCAAGACAGTAGATATTGACAATAGTGCATCAGTATCAGGGCCATTACAAAACCTAACTGTAATGTTGCTAGCAGGTTATTATCTTCAATAAACCTACAAAAAGTAAGTATACCTTAGTTTTACCAGACCACTGAGCTGATTAACAGCTCTCCTAGGGCTGGCCCGAAGGATTAGACTTATTTTACGTGGCTAAGAACCAATTGGTTACTTAGCAACGGGACCTAAACCTACAAAGATGCTTAGAGAGCAGGTTCTCAAAAACCTTAGATAAAACGAGAGTAAGTGAAATCGACCTGTATTCAGAGGGGCAAGGGGATGGACTTGGTCCCTTAGGTAATGTAGCTGTGATGGCCTTGCTCTAAATAGAATGAAAACTTGCATGTCTGGCTAATCTTCCGGAAACAGTAGTAAACTTAAGAGCAATGGAGTCAGCAGTCTTTTTTTAAAAAGCTGGGAAAGACCTTGTTAGGGTCTATACCACCGCAACTGTAAAGACCCAGTAGCAAAGTTTTGACTTCTCTAGACCTGAAGGCCATTGAACACAACTTAGGCTCAGGAATTCTTCTTTTACATTTGTAAAGTCCATTTTCAGAACATTATCATTGCATGTTGTTATACCGTGGTATCGATCAATTCTATGTGATTTTTCACTTAAGAGTACAATAAAAGCATTATTCAGTAGACAAGCTCTTAATAAATATTTATGGTGATTTACTTTGACATTTAATTATCTACTTGCTTGGCCCAATTAAGATGAATCACAGCCCAAATATGGGATTTTATAAACAAATTTGCTTCTCTGTAGAGGACAATTTACTACAAGCATGATTTTTGCAGTGTTGTAAAGCATATATCCACAATGGGTATTCTTAAGTTGACCGGATAACACGAGTCCCTAACTTTTTTGTAATGAACTGTAATTCGTTATCCAGGATTCAGGCCTGACATCAGGTAATGCTCGCAGGATCTCTGAAGAGAATACAGAAACTTTTATATCAATATGGTATCAAGCAAAATAAATATTGTTGTTTTACTGTGTACTAGAAATTTATGCTGAAAATGTTCATGTCTAATTACAATTTCTGAAAAGGTCAAGTAACGATCTGTAATATCTCCAGCATAAATTTGATAGACGAGACTTATTCATTCAATTCTGATCAGGGCTTCTTTGCAACTGCCATCTTTAGATATAATAGCCAGAATGTCATCTGCATACAGAGAGCGTAAAATACTTTAATAATATCATGTCATGTGATGTACATGTATATATATATATATAGTTGATATATGTATATATATATTGTATATATATATATATATATATATATATATATATATATATATATATATATATATATATATATATATATATATATATATATATATATATATATATATATATATATATATATATATATATATATATATATATCTATATATATATATATATATATATATATATATATATCTATATATATATATATATATATATATATATATATATATATATATATATATATATATATATATATATATATATATATATATATATATATATATATATATATATATATATATATATATATATATATATATATATATATGAATATAAGAAGGCCCATAAAACACTATTTGAATGTTTGCAACCATATATTTCGAGCACTTACTTCTGTGCCTCTGTTCATTGGTAAAAAATATGAACAGATGAAATGTTACGGGAGTATATATGCAAAGCATATGTAGGTGTGGCATTAAGTCTCCGATGGTATGCAGGTGACCGTTTCCCAGAAGGAGGAAAACAATTACCTAGTGGTTTTTGGTACATTAACTCCTGTTTTACAATTCGTCTGGTGGTCGTGTTTCCTAGAGCGCTTGTTTGAGAAGAGGTTTAAGGATTAACCCGTCGATTTCATTTGCTTTCTAATGTCCTCCTGACAAGTTCATATTGTTGGTCTGACTGATAATAGCAGATTCCAGCATCTTTGTTTTGTATGGACAGCTACTTTTGAAAACCAACTCTGCCCGCTCAATTTATGGAATGGCTTCTATCCCTGATGTGTAGAAAAATCCATGATTTCCCAAGCATACCGTACTGATCTTTTGTGCTCTGTTAATCTTTGCGAGAACTCAACCTGCCTGTCTCTCACATAAATCTCATTACAATTGCTTCACGGAATCTTGTAAACTCCGGCTTCTTCCCCTTTTTATTCAAGTATACGTTAATGAGCAACTCCTGATGGATTTGGGATAAAGGGAAGATGAAAGGATTGTTTGACCTGAGTTGTTCTGTGGCTTTTTGGATGTTTTTCATTTGGAAGCTTTATTTTGTTGTTAAAAATCTATTTGTCTGTTGTGAGTGGAGGTTTGTAGTATATTTTATTTTGCTTTGTTAATAGCCTTCTCGATAATGTGTGATGGGTAGAGCAGTTGAGTTAGGTGTTGGCAGATTGTGTTGAATTCTTTATCTCAGGTACTATTTGAACATATTCTAAGCCCCCTAAGGAATAAGTTGCACCCTACCATTGTCTTTACAGAGACATCGTGGTAGCTTAAGAAATGAATATAGGAAACAGCGAAAGTGGGTTTCCTATATACTGTGAAGGCATATATCTGTTCTGTTCTCTTATGATCCAGTACATCTAGGAACAGCAATTTTCCTTCCTTTTCCCATTCTGTTTTAAATTTTATGGTAGGAACTAGCAATTTAGTCTATTAAAAAACTCATTAAAGTCTCCACAGCTATTGTCCCAAAAAGTAAAATATCATCCACGTATCTAAGCCAGATCATATTGCAGGGTTTGATAGACAACAAAATTTCTGTTTCGGAAATATTCCATGTACAGGTTTGCTAGAAGGGTGATAGGGGACTTCCCATGCTACAGCCAAATTTTGTTTGTAAAAATACCATTGAAAGTAAACACATTGTTAGTTACACAGAGGTTGATAAGTTTTAAAGTTTTATCTATGCCAAGAGGAAAATGGTCTTCATATGGTTGTAGCTTCCTCTTTAAAAAAGACCATTTTCCTCTTGGCATAGATAAAATTTTAAAACTTATCAACCTCTGTGTAAATAACGTGTTTTCTTTCAATGGTAATTTTTACAAACAAAAATTTGGCTGTAGCATGGGAAGCCCCCTATCACCCTTTCTAGCAAACCTGTACATGGAATATTTCGAAACAGAAATTTTGTTGTCTATCAAACCCTGCAATATGATCTGGCTTAGATACGTGGATGATATTTTTACTTTCTGGGACAATAGCTGTGGAGACTTTAATGAGTTTTTTAATAGACTAAATTCGCTAGTTTCTACCATAAAATTTAAAACAGAATGGGAAAAGGAAGGATAATTGCCGTTCCTAGATGTACTGATCATAAGAGAACAGAACAGATATGTCTTCACAGTATATAGGAAACCCACTTTCGCTGTTTCCTATATTAATTTCTTAAGCTACCACGATGTCTCTGTAAAGACAATGGTAGGGTGCAACTTATTCCTCAGGGGGCTTAGAATATGTTCAAATGGGTACCTAGATAAAGAATTCAACACGATCTGCCAACACCTAACGCAACTGCTCTGCCCACCACACATTATCGAGAAGGCTATTAACAAAGCAAATAAAATATATTACAAAGGTCCCACTCACAACAGACAAATAGATTTTAACAACAAAATAAAGCTTCCGAACGACGAAAACATCCAAAAGCCACAGAACAACTCAGGTCTAACAATTCTTTTATCTTCCATTATCCCAAATCCATCGGGAGCTCGCTCATTAACGTATACTTGAATAAAAAAGAAGAAGCCGGAGTTTACAAGATTCCGTGCAGCAATTGTAATGAGATTTATGTGGAGAGACAGGCAGGTCCTCTCGCAAAGACTAACAGAGCACAAAAGATCAGTACGGTATGCTTCGGAGAGTTCAGGGATTTTTCTACACATCAGGGATAGAGGCCATTCCATAAATTGGAGCGGGGCAGAGCTGGTTTTCAAAAGTAGCTGTCCGTACAAAACAAAGATGCTGGAATCTGCTATTATCAATCAAACCAACAATATGAATTTGTCAGGAGGACATTGGTAAGCGTATGAAATTGACGAGTTAATCCTTAAACCTCTTCTCAAACAGGTGCTTCAGGAAACACGACCACCAGACGAATCACAAAGCAGGAGTTAATGAGGCCAAAAACCACTATGGAAATGTTTTCCCTCCTTGGGAAATGGTCACCTGCATACCATCAGACACTTAATGCCACACCTACATATGCTTGGTATATAAACTCCTGTAACATTTCATCTGTCCATATTTTACCAGTGAACAGGGCCACAGAAGGAAGTGCTCGAAATATATGGTTGCAACGTTCAAATAATGTTTTATGGGCCTTCTTATTTTCATATTACTCTGTGTTATTACAGTAAAGACATTCATATATGCATATATATATATATATATATATATATATATATATATACAACGTGCTTTACATACATACATACATTATATATATATATATATATATATATATATATATATATATATACATATATATATGTCATACATACCAGTCGGCTGCGGGTTTTGAACATTTTATATATATATATATATATATATATATATATATATATATATATATATATATATATGTATATATATTAATATTATATATATATATATATATATATATATATATATATATATATATATATATATATCTGAAAGATAGAAGGTTACACATTGATATACCAAATGTTTGTTTATAGAATTTTCAAATAAATATTAACATGCAGTCATATATACATGGTCTAATTCATTTTAAAATTTAACGAGTTATGAGTGGGAAATCCAATGAGGATAATTCATTTTTCAGATAGCCTAATAACGACTCAACAGGCGCTTTTGCAATAAGATCAAAATCAAAACTTACTAGTCGGGAGTCGGGATTGATCGTGATGCCATTTAATTTTTCCATCAGGTCAAATTATTTAATCAAACGGGAGACAGATAGTTCCTTACATAACAGCGGTGATGGCAGTTTTGCAAAAATTATTCTATTTCTATCTTGTTTCCATTCCCTGCTGCATACGTAACCATTTTCTCCAAGGCCTTGCTCCGTGCATGCTCGTCTTGAACTCATCTTTAGTTCCTAAAAATATTTCTTGATGGGCAAGGCCATCCGAAGTCATTACTGACATTCCGCCTGGGAAGATCCCACGAAGAACCATTCAAAGAATTTAGTAACCTCATAACAAAAAATAAAAACGAAGAAATACGAAGAAGGTATAAAAACCAGTCTTCAGATAATTGTGCCTGCTTAAAGGAGCTCTCCACCTTTCAGTTTTGTGAGACTGAAGTGGTTCTTTACGGAAAGAAATATGTGAAAATCTACGAAGGAGGACGAGCAGCTTACAATCGAAACTAGATAAAAAAAAAAAAAATGAGGAAACTCACTGAAGACAGTGACTGGACAAAACAGGAAGGGAAGACTCCTTGGTGATTTTGGCTATAGAAAGTGTTAGTGAAGAATTTCTGTTTGCATAAATTCACGTCGGCAACTTATTACAAGCTAAAGCAAGTCAGTTACAGTTAGTGTAGAACCAGTGTTTGGTTAATGCTGACTAATTCCCTAAAACACTGAATAGTACTGCCGACAAGTCGTTAATCGGCATTCAACCCTTTGCTTTGTACGTGGGATAAGTTACCAGCATTTTGCTACTGTGCAAGTACCCATGCTTTGACAAAAGCTTAGCAGTTGTCGTTACAATTGTGCCAACTGCTTTGTCCAAATTATCATCCCTTTTTTCCTTTGAAAACTTAAGTGACATTCCATATGGACTATACAATATTGTCAAATGATTCGTTTATTTATCACTAGCAACTTCCCAGTCAGTTTAACTCACCAAACGTTCTAGGAATGCCTTGAGACGCCTGAGCGTTGATAAAACATCCACATCACTAGCTCCAGAAAATCTTATACATTAGTGCCATTGGATACCATAGAGTTATCGTAAATGCAAAAGTTCTTATATATACTTTACTGTTTCACTTTCATATGGTCTCTCTCTCTCTCTCTCTCTCTCTCTCTCTCTCTCTCTCTCTCTCTCTCTCTCTCTCTCTCTCTCTCTCTCTCCTGTATCTCTCTATATATATATATATATATATATATATATATATATATATATATATATATATATTACTTTCAACTTCCAAATATGTGATGGCGTCACCACGACCTAGATGCTGCAGTAACCGTAATCAATCAAATCCACTTTTAGAGAGACTTTTCAGCCTGTCCGTGGAATCAACCATGGGATCACTCTCCTTCGTCTTAAAAAACTACCTTTCTTCAGTACTGGTCAATTATTGACAAATTATGCTTTGTCAGGATCTCCTCAGTTCCATCCTTCCAGTGTTTACATGGTCTGCCTCTTGATCTCCTCCCATCAGGTGTCTAGTCCCACCTCTTCTTCGCAATTCTATGTTCATCCATTGTCATTAGATGACCTAGCCCTCTCACCTGTCTGCTTCTCGATTTTATTCATCATAGGGGCTACTCGCACCAGTCCGGTTTCACTCTCTGTTCTAACTCTGTCGCTTCTTGGTTTCTGTACAATAGTTCTCAGGGTTCTGATTCCTGAGGCCTGGACTCCAATTCTGTCTTTACTTATCATTGTCCACATAAGTCGTTACTGGTGTCAGCAGTAAGCGTAAGTGACTTATATATATATATATATATATATATATATATATATATAGAGAGAGAGAGAGAGAGAGAGAGAGAGAGAGAGAGAGAGAAGAATGAACATCAAAATGTTCTTTGTCTAAGGGTTATAAAATGATGGAGCTACCAGTCAGGACCTTAGATAAATTCTCAAACACACACACCCAAACAAACAAACAAATATATATATATATATATATATATATATATATATATATATATATATATATATATGCTTGATATATATATATATATATATATATATATATATATATATATATATATATATATATATATATATATATATATATTAATCATGGAACATGCCCTATTCCAATAGAATTAAAGTCCCCATTACAGTCCCTTCAGAAGCTGTTAAAGGTCTTTAAGGTCAAGCTGCCACCAACTTGATTTAACCCTATTATATAATTTGGGTCCAGACAAGGCCATAACCTCCTTCCACATCTGTTTTAAGAACAATGTCATTTCAACTTCTATCTCAAAGATTCCCTAACAGCAATGTCCAGCCTGCGTACTGGATCAGCACATTCTCTCTCTCTCTCTCTCTCTCTCTCTCTCTCTCTCTCTCTCTCTCTCTCTCTCTCTCTCTTTGCATCCAAGAAAGACTAAGGCTCATTGAAATAAATGCTGCGTTATAAAAACTAGACTTTATTTGGAAATTTAACGAAAGCATAACTGCAAAAACTAAGAATCATAAATTATGGTCTCTCACAAAACCAAAGGAAACCACAACTCGAAATTAGAGCAGTACTGTTCAAATGAAGCGAATCAAAATTCCCAAAACAAAAATCAAAATCACCAGTGACAGGCATTCCTGTCACCAAATAACATATGTCAGTGAAATGGGCATGATCACTCGAAAAATAAATGACACACAGTCAGGTAAGATACACAATTCTCAAACATTCAAGTTCTCACGGGACCCAACCAGAATTCTTTCTATAGCCATTGGGAAGCCATCCCCTCACAATAGGGTCTTTTTCACAAAACTCCAAAAGGAGCGATAACTATCAGGCCATATATCGAAGTAACATTTACTTTTAGAATGATCATGTCCATTTCACTGATATACTATTTGGTGACAGGAATGCTTGTCACTGGTGATTTTTTAACATTTGGGAATTTTAATTCGTTGGTAGGTGATTTATTTCAACAGTACTGCTCTAATAGCTTTTAAATTGTAATCTTCTTTGATTTTGTGAGAGACCATAATTTATGACTTAGTTTTTGCAGTTATGCTTTCGTTAAATTTCCAAATAAAGTCTAGTTTTTACAACACAGCATTTATTTCAACAAGCCTTAGTCTTTGTTGGGTCCAGAGAGAGAGAGAGAGAGAGAGAGAGAATGTGTTGATCCAGTACACAGGCTGGGGCCATTGCTGCCGGGGAATCTTTAAGATATAAGTTGGTATGACATTGTTCTTAAAACATATGTGGAAGGAGGTTATGACCCTATCTGGCCTTGTGTAATAGAGCATAATAGTTGGTGGCAGCTTGACCTTACGACCTCTAACAGCTTCTGAAGGGACTGGTAATGGGGACTTCAGGCCGGAATAGGGCATGATCCAATAATCTTTGAGACGTTCGGTTGGTAGTACTTTGATCACCTAGGTGTTTATTTTCCTTCAGCCAAGATAGCCAGATGATTCAGTGTCAGTAACTACTAGCCTGTGCTGGTGTGAGTGAGTTTGTGTGTCGTGGGAGGCGTGGGAGTGTTTTTTCAGACTGGGAAATTAGTTCCAGTTTTTTTTTTGCAGCACAGAGGGTTTTGAAGACGAAGGCGGGGGGCGAAATTAATACGCAAGTGTCCTCTTTTCAGTTGGTTGTGATAAGGGTTTAGTGGGGAATAAGCCGGATTAAGGGCGAGTTGTGTTTTCTCATGGCATTGCAGTTATCTCGGGCATTATTGCTAGTTATGTACCAGTGACGTAGAAACTGGGAGGAGATTTCTCACTTCCTCCCATTCTCTATATAGCCCAATTTCTATGTATGTGGGGGTAGATTGGGGTAGTTAGAGCAGGCACGACGTGTACTTTTATTTTCACAACCAGCAGTTCGCATCAGCGATTAGGAACTAATTGGGGATTACAGAACACTTTGTTTGTTTTAATATTTTAATTATTTTTAAGTAACTTGGGTTTTTGTGTTGATAATTGCTTGATGGTTGTTGAGTCATTGGGAACAAATATTTCTTACTCTATTGGGTAAACATTTCTTAGATTTTAAATTTTTTTTTTTGGTTACTTACATGTTTTATTTTGGTTACATATGTGTGCATGTGTAAGGGGGTGTTGTAACTGGGGCCAGAGTTGGGGGTGTGAGCTTACTCTGTGATTTTTGCCTGACAACCAAGGCTACAATGGTGAGGATGGGTCTATTCCAGCTGTAATAAATATATCTGAAAGCAACAGGTATATGTATGTACAAGAGGTAATAGACTTTTATCCTTCTCGTGGTCAGGTCGGCAACGCGACCTCCTTGTGTTTATGGTGACGTGGGTTCGTTTCCCGCGACCGGCCAGCACAGTCTCTTCAATTTCTTGCATTTGGATCTTATGGCTTCGTAGTTACAAGCATATTACATTGTGGCTAGCTGGTAAAAGTGACCAGTAGATTCTACAAAAAAAAAGCAATAAAAACGATTGCCCACTTGGCTACGATGGTGAGAATTCCAGCTCTAATAAATATATCTGAAAACAACAGTAAAGAGGAGGTAATAGACTTTATTGTGGCTATTATGAATTCATTTTCCCGCGACCGGCCATTACAGTCTCTTCAGTTTCTTGCGTTTTGGATTTAATCTTGGCTTCGTATTAGCAAAAAAGCGCAGAGTTAAGAGGCATTGTGGCTATTAGAATTACACACACACACACACACACACATATATATATATATATATATATATATATATATATATATATATATATATATATATATATATATATATATATATATATATATATATATATATATATATATATATATATATATATATATATATATATATATATATATTGTGTGTGTGTTTGAGTTTTAGGGTTCTGACTTAGCTCAATCATTTTGTAACTCTTAGACAATGAACATTTTTAATAAAATACGTATTATTGCAAGGTGTTAGTTATCGCAAATATCGACAATTCTTTAGGAAGAATGGTTTTTTAAATTAAGAAAACATTACTGAACTTTGGGTTATTAAGAAAGTTTAGCTTCGCATAATGGGATATCTCCACAAAGGAGAAGGCACACGAAAGATATATAAACTAGTATTATGATATGGATTACTCTATATGAAGAATACGTTTTCAGAATGCCTTGGAAACTATAGTTCTCACGTTTCCTCTGAAATTTTCTTTGCTACAAGATTCTTCTACACTTATTTTCCTTTTTTCCTGAAATATGAAATTTTAAAAGATGTAACTGATCCTGCACATTAAATCCCTTCCTTTGAAGTATGCAGATTTGCTTTACGACAAAATTTCACAATATCGAGATTGTTAGCATATATGCATGTAACTCTGCTAAAGTAAATCCGTTCTTTCTTTTTTAATATGATGTTACCTCTCTTTAATTTCAAAAGTTTAAGAAATATTTATGTATGTTTCCTCTTCAGCCTAAGGTGTTTTCTGTTTTTTCATTTAGATCTAAATAGAAGAGAGGAAAAGAAAACTCGAATTGCAACTGGAAAATTGAGAAAAAAGGACGGGGTGAAAAGAACGAGTTCATCCTGATAAATGGGAGTATAAAAGGAAACCGTGTGTTTGTGTGTGTGTGTGTGTGTGTGAGAGAGAGAGAGAGAGAGAGAGAGAGAGAGAGAGAGAGAGAGAGAGGAGATAAGGGGTGTCTTGGGAAAATATGGGCCTCCGGAGAGCGAAACCTTTTTCTAGCTTTGGCTGAAAAGGTAAAATGTAGATAAGATGAAAGGGATAAAGAAAGGTTTAAGAAAATAAAAAGAAAATTAAGAATAAAGAAAGCAGTAAAAAAAACACCGATAACAAAGCCACTAGCCAAGCGAGAGACAGAAAGTGAGATCATTTCAAGAGAATAGCTAGGAAGGGAGTTGAAGGAAAGAGTTAGCGTTTAATCAGATTTCGCCCACCCAAGACGGACAAAGTACAGATAATCAAGCCATCGCGGTGGAAAACGAAAGAGAGAAAGAAGGAAAGAAAGAAAGAAAGTAAACCTATGCAGAGTAATTGTAGTAATCATCACGGGAGGCGAAAAACCAGCTTTGCATAGGAAGGCCATTCAAAAGATTCTCCAGACATTAAGAAACAGAACCACGGTGTTAAGGGAGAGAATATGCAAAATAAAGATGGGAATTCTTAATAAAAGATTTCGACAGATTGTAACAAAAAATAGAAACAACTCTGTATACAAGGCTTATCAAGGGATAAGGGTTGAATATTCAAGAGACAGGGCAAAGATTCTGGATTCAGATGTCCGGAAATGACAAAAGAATGGAATAGATAATGTGGCAGAAATAATAACAAGCAACAGCCAAAGCGATTAGGGAAAATAACTCGCGTTGAGGATGAAGACCAAAGGTGAAAGGGAGGAAGGCGAATGAGAATATAATCTCATGATTCTTGAAACCATGGGGAAGAGAACAATTCTGAAAACGGAAACTATATCCAAATATATATATATATATATATATATATATATATATATATATATATATATATATATATATATATATATATATATATATATATATATATATATATATATAGTAAAAGATTAGCGCAAAATAAGCTAAAAGCGCCCTCCTTTCTGCTTTGCTTGGCCGATAGATAGGCCTCTGTCTATTTTAACCTGTGAGAGGTAGTGAAATCTGGTTCGGGTTAGTTTCAAGCAGTAACTTCAGGGTTCTAAGGCACGCTCAGGAGATAATCTTAGCCTAGGGCAGTAACTGGCTGGAGCCCTTTCTTTTGGTACAGGAGCTGTTACCCGGCCAGGCCATCGGGCCCCCTACACCCGGCCAGAAGTAATAAAAGGCCACGGCGCCAGAAGTTCGCTCTCACACACAGCCCAGTCGCTAATGTAGGAGGTCACGAGTTCAGATGTCCCCCTTCTTTCCCCTCGTCATCCGTGGTCGTAGCTGCCCTTTGCTTTGTACTCCAACCACGTGGCCAGTATCCATTGCAAGTGGGGAATTGCAAATCCCAGAGTGAGCGGAAACTCAACTGCAGCCCTTCATCATCACAAGGGCACCTTCCTTCCCGCACCTGACCTACGACGCGAGAGTAGTTCCTTGGTGTGGGGGGGCCTTTGTCTACACACACACGTGAACCCTGGCAGAAGACGCGGAGAAGGACTTGGACGACGCTGGATGCAGACGTCAGCCTCACGCTCCTACTATGTGGTACCCAGAAAGAGTTGCTTAGTCACGTTATGTTCACCCTTGTGCATTTATTAAACTTCTGGGCCTGTAACTTGGTATTCCTTGAGCTTCTTGGTTCAATCCCAGCCCACGTGCTCACTGCCTTCGTGCTCTAAGTCACTAGTCAAGCCTTGAGGATGTCCTTGGCGCCCTCAGTGCACTCTCGAGTAAATCATTCCCCAAATTCCAGCCTTAGATTGTAACCTGGGTCCTCATATCGTTTCAGAAGGATGAACGTAGCAGAATTCTCCTTGGTCCATGTTCCTGGCATTCCCAACCTTTTCCTCCCTCCCCCCCCCTTCGGGAGGACTTCTGCAGCAGCAATTTAACGTGCATTAATTCATTTTCCCTTTGATCTTGTCTGTCATGTAAATATACCTATTTTTGTATCCACGTGTTTCACGCACTTCCCTTTTTAAAAGAGCCCTCATCTCCTGTATAACTCCTTTTGTTTTTTTGTTTTATATGTTCCTGGTTATCTTTCAAGGCCATTGTGAATGTGGAGGCTTAAGAACCAACTAGTACTGAATGTTGAGACTTAAGAACTATTGTGCACCAGGAAACATATATATACTATATGTGTATATATATATATATATATATATATATATATATATATATATATATATATATATTATATTAATGGAATATAACCTCTTTCCAAGCAATTGCAATCTCATATCATGTTGCTTTAATTACTAGAACTGTGGGTTTCCACTTGCCCCTTCATAAACTCTCTCCTTCATTCCCAAAAATCGTTAAGCCTAACCCTTCTCTTGGTTCAAAAGGACTGCCTAAGTCCCTGTTTCCAAGTGCCCTTCGAAGATGCCTTTCTCGATGGCGTCAGACAACAGGCAAGGGAAGAGCCACAAAAGAGAAGGTTGGTGCCCTGCCCTGTTAAAAAACCCTCCACGAGGTTTAACTGATGCCATGTGGTCTATGTAGATGTGATGCATAATCTCCGAGGTTATTTATAGACGATGCAATGGATATCAAGAGAGAGAAGCACGCAGAATGCCACCAGGACAGATATCCTTAACCTTGCCTGACCCTCGAATTTTCCACATGTTCTACCCAGAGGTTCGAACCAGTATACTTTTGTAGTGGCATTTTAATTCCCTCCTCCATCGGCAGCGCCCTGTCACACGAGGACATTGTCATCTTGACAAAGGTAATGTACTGGAATAAGGTTTCTTAATCAGTCACGATTCCTGTTATTTCTCTGTCTGATTTTCATTTATTTTCCATTGTGTGATCACCTTTAGTAATTTGTGTTGGAGCATTTCAGTGTTAACATAATTATGCATTTAGTGTTGAACTGAGTTATTTGCACTATCTGTGCATTCCCTCAGTTCCCTTTGAGCGTCTTATTATTCTTTCAAGTAACCATCTTGCATATATTGCAAATAGGGCCTGACTGTGGAATCACTCAGCTCTGTCCATGTGCAGTCCCCTTTCTACCCCCACTGCGATGTTTCCTGTTATGAAGATATCATTGGCGTAGAGTATTTATCCTGTGTAGGATTCATTCATTAACAGGCCAGTAATTCGTCATTCTTCTGATCTGTGTTTGTTATGTAAATATAATTAGTTAAGAGAACCCTTGAGTTTATGTAAATTTCCCTCACATGAAGAAGGCCCTAAGCCACAGATTTTCCCTTGCATGTCTACAAATTGCCCTAATATTGAGTCAGATGTGTAATAAATACAGTAGATTCCTTGATACTGTAAGGAACGCCCTGTGTTCATCCATTGCCACCCAGAATCAAGTAAGTATCCCTTTGACAGCCATAGCAACTGGTGTACCTTGCCGAGTATGCAATTGCTTTGCAATTATCAGCAGAATAGCAACTGCTACCTGGTCTGCATAATTAGAGACGACCCTAATATCATACCCCCTCCATTTTAAGCACATGAGAAGAGCCAGTTCCACAGTGTAAGTATGTGTCAAAATATTTCATTTAGGTTTTTGCTAGGTGCAAAAAGTGACTTCAATCAGTGTTAGGTAATTGATAGACCATGTGCATGCCAAATTAGTTCATGAGAAGAGAGAGCCTATTAACAATTCCATGAGATTTTTGTGCTATCGCATATTAACTGCATTCTTTAAGAATTGGAAGCTAGGGAGTAACTCAGTCGAAGAGTTAAATAAAAGAAATAGAGCCCCTATTCCTTCGTCCAGATAGGCACACTGTAGGCAACCACCAAGGCTTTAACTCCAGCTATTTTCGCATCTCTGGATTTATCTTCTCTCTCTCTCTGTCTCTCTCTGTCTCTTGATTGATGGGAAAAGCTAGGAAGTATTTAGGAATCTAAATTTCCACTCTCAAGATGAGAGAACAGTAAATTCCGACACGGAATCTTCAATTCCAGGCCACGTGTGCCCATCCCTAACCGTCCGCCATCTTTGCTTTTTGAGTTCCATTAGAAATTCCATTGTTGTAAAAGCCGCACACACAACACTAATATATAAATTCCTTTCTTTTGCTTGCTAATTTTTATCCATACATCCTTGCATCCCACCACATTTTTGAAAGTGATAAACCTCTAATTCTTTAACAGAGTAGGATATTCCTCGGTGAGCCCATAGTATTCCTGTAAATTTATTTGTGGACGAATATATCAGCGAGAATTTCCTTGTTCATTCATTACTGTGGGAGGCCCGAGCAGGACCAGGCAAAAAACCAGACATGCAGTCAAAAGCCAATCCCCCCCCCCCCGCCCCCCCGCCCCCCACCCGCCTGACTCATTCGTCTATGGCAGATGTCACGAGACCAGAAGTAAACAGTAGAGCACCATTATAAGTCACATGAAAGCTAAGGTTTGTTTTGATAATGGAGAATAACAATTCCTTTCCTTCCCCACGCATAACCCTTTCGCAGTCAGGACTGCCCTTGCATTTTATAAGATTCAGCTTTTTTGTCTTGCCCTCGTGCATTGGAGATTTTAATAATCAATAGGATCGATGTACTGTTTTCATTACTCCACATTTAAAATTATTTGACAGCGCAAGGAAAATTTCTTTACACTCCATAAGTGTATAACCCCGTAAGCCTTTTTTTTTTTTTTTCTGCAGCGTCTCTCCGCAAAATAAAAAATATATAAAGGCTTACGTTAGCTTGGTCTAAATTTTCATTCATTAAGAACCACTAAGTCTTTTCAGATGCCCTGAAATTTGTCTTATTCAGTCATATTAATTTTTAACTTAGTCTTTTCAGACACCCTGAAATTGTCTTATTCAGACATACTAATTTTCGTTCATTCTGAACAATTGAGTCTTTCAGACACCCTGAAATTTCTCTTATTCAGACATATTAATATTTAACTGTCTTTTGAGACCCCCTGAAATTTGTCTTATTCAGACATACTAATTTTCGTTCATTCAGAACTATTAAATCTATCAGACATCCTGAAATTTGTGTTATTTAGACATATTAATTTTGTAACTAAGTCTTTTCAGACGCCCTGAAATTTGTCTTAATCAGACATACTAATTTTCATTCTTTCTGAACAATTAAGTCTTTCAGACACCCTGAAATTTGTCTTATTCAGACATACTAATTTTTAACAGCCTTTTCAGACCCCCTGAAATTTTTCTTATTCAGACATACTAATTTTCATTTCATTCATTCTGAACAATTGAAATTTGTCTTATTTTTTTTAACTGAGACACCCTGAAATTTGTCTTATTCAGACATATTAATTTTCGTTCATTCTGAATGACTGTCTTTTCAGAAACCCTGAAATTTAAGTCTTTTCAGACAATTGAGTCTTTTCAGACAGCTTGAGTCCATTCAGACCCCCTGAATCTGTTCATTTCGAACAATATTGAGTCTCGTCAGACATATTAAACCTGTTCACTCCAACAGCCCTGAGTCTTTTCAGACATACTGGTTTATCTCAAGATGTCTATGGCATCCAGAGCCCAGCAAAATGAGGACTTCAAGTTCTACAGTACATGTCTGCTGGAAAGGATATGGGACTGTCAGGACAAGCCCTGAGGGACTGGGTCCAAGAGAGAGTAGATGATGCCAGGGCAGAAAGAGAGGCAGAAAGACAGGAGAAGGAGAAAGAAAGGCAGGAGAATTAGAAAGAAAGAATAGACCAGGAAAAATGAGAAGAGGCAGAAAGGCAGGAGAAGGAGAAAGAAAGAATAGCCCAGGAGAAATGAGAAGAGGCTGAAAGACAGGAGAGGGAGAAAGAAAGAGCTCATCAGCTTGCAATGGCAGCTCATGACATGCACAACACACCAACACCCTCTCCTCACTCAACCCTCAGCAGTATAGGCAGCCTCATCAGAAACTGGGACAAAGCCAAGCCTAAAGCCTGGCTTGACCATGCTAAAAGGGTTCTGACGGCCGGCCTATCAGCCCTCTACTGCAGAAGTGTCTCTGACTGTGGGAAAGCACTTTGAAGGGAAGGGTGCCATTGCATTCAACACTCTCCCCCTTGAGGATCAAGAAAATCTTGCTGTTGTCTGCCAAGCCATTATAAAGGCTTTTGAAATAACTCCCGACCGTTGGAGGAAAAGGTGGAGAAATATGCCCAAGGAATCAGGCCAAACCTGGTCTGAGTGGATCTTCAAAAAGACCCAGGTCCTAAAACAAAGGCTAGAATCTCTGAAAGCCACTACTGTGGAGGATGTCCTCGAACTCTTCCAGCTCAAGGACTTCTTATTTTATGCCCCACCAGCTCTCACCACTCATCTGTGCGATAAGACGCCTAAGACAGTGGTCGAGTGCTGCCGTCGGGCTGACATATGAGATGAGCATCATCCCCATCTTAATTCCCATGGACAAAAATTATATCCTTCCTTGCCTGCCTCAACCAACTCCCAGCAACCCCACAAGAATGGAAACCCCCATAAGAAACCTGTGTGGGTATTGTAAGAGAACAGGGCACCCCACTGAACAGTGCTGCTTGAAAGCTGAGAATCAGCCAGAAGACCCCTCTACGTCCTCAACCGGGACAACATCCCCAGTGAGCCACACCTGGGTCGTGGACGAAGGGTAAAGGGTTCCCTCCAATGGGACAGCGCCAGGTAAAGATTATGCTTGGATTTATTGCCCCGCTTGCAAAGTCTATGGGCACTCTGCCCAGTGGGCAAAATGCCCTAATAATAATAAGTCAAGTACACCCACCCTTGCCTTGGCAGTCACCGACCCAACGTCCTTAGGTCCTCCTGCCCAGGGTCCCATTTATGTGGCACTTCCCAAGGTAGGTGCCCCATCAGCCAGGTCAAGGCATTTGATGATTCTGGCACACAAATGTCCCTCATAAGGGAAGACAAAGTCCCCTGTGGAGCTGCCATTAACAGACGTAAACTTGTCATGATTGAGGGTATCATTCACTTTAAGATGATACTTCCTACTGTCAAGTTGAGTATCACAGAACCTCATAGATCTGAAATCTGCGACCTTGCAGTCACCAGATACATTCCTGGAGGTTATGACCTCCTCCTGGGACAGGACTTCCAGTCCCCATCTAAGTTACAGAAATCCACGGGTCCAAAACTCCCAAATCATTCATTAGGCACGTGTAAGCCTCAAATGCCTGCATTCGTTCCACTGCCAGTGAAACCTGAGTGCAATGTGCAGTGGCCCCTTCCATTAAGATCGATTCCCGGTCCCATTCCAGTGCCTGGCCCTGCCCCAGTGCCAGTGCCAGGGCCCTAAATGGATCCCCCTCCAGGAGATCCCACACTTGATTCACAATCTCTGCCAGTGTCACTTGGGTGCACTGAGCAGTGCCAAGCTCCATCCGTCCCGAGCAATGAGCAAATTCCAAATCAAATATTAGTGCCTGACCCTGCCTTAGTGCCAGTGCCAGAGCACGTCCCCAGTCTACTTTCTGGAGATCCCAGTCCAGGTCCCCTCTCTTCTCCCAGGCTTGCTCTGCTACCAGTGCTGGTAAGAGAGACAGATCCTTCTGACCACAGTGGAAACTCACCCAAAGGTGCGGCCCACAACCCATGCCTGAGCTGGTCACTCTTATCTATGAGCCTCTCGCGCCCCCACGACCGCTTCCTCTCTGTCTCAGTCCACCTCAGACACAACAGTGAGTAAGGATTCTGCCATGTCTCAGTTGGCCGATGAACTCAAGGAACTACGCTGGATCATGTTAGAGCTCGTAAAAAGAGCCCCTGTGTCATCCATCAAAGAAGCTGACACAGGTGGCATTCAAATACCCTCCCCGGGCTTGGTTCCACTGATTGCCCTCCTCCATCGACAGCTCCCTATCAAACGAAGACACCGTCATCTTGACAAAGATAATGTACTGGAATAAGGTTTCTTAGTCAGTCACAATTCCTGTTATTTCTCTGTCTGATTTTCATTTATTTTCCATTGTGTGATCACCTTCAGTAATTTGAGTTGGAGCATTTCAGTGTTAATGTAATTATGCATTTAGTGGTGAACTGAGTCATTTGGCACCATCTGTGCATTCCCTCAGTTCCCACTGAGCATCTTATTATTCTTGCAAGTAACCGTCTTGCATATATTACAGATAGTCCCTGACTGTGGAATCACCCGGCTCTATCCATGTGCAGTCCCCCTTCTACCCCCACTGCGATGTTTCCTGTTATGAAGACATCATCAGCGTAGAATATTTATCCTGTGTAGGATTCATTCATTTAGCAGGCCCTTATTATTACCTGCCCAGTAATTCGTCATTCTTCTGATCTTTTTTTGTTATGTAAATATAATTAGTTAAGAGAACCCTTGAGTTTATGTAAATTTCTCTCACATGAAGGCCCTAAGCCACAGATTTTCCCTTTCTTGTTTATGAAGTTGCCCTAATATTGAGTCAGATTTGTAATAAATACTGTAGATTTCTTGATACTGTAAGGAACTCCCTGCATTTATCTGTTGCCACCCGGAATCAAGTAAGTATCCCTTTGACATATGTAGAATATATATATATATATATATATGTGTGTGTGTGTGTGTGTGTGTGCGTGTGTGTAAATATATATATATATATATATATATATATATATATATATATATATATATATATATATATATATATATATGTGTGTGTGTGTGTGTGTGTGTGTGCATGTGTAAATATATATGTGTGTGTATACATGTATTATATGTGTATATACTTAAATATATATGTATATATACATACATATACAAATATATATATATATATATATATATATATATATATATCTTTTTAAATATATATGTAGAGTATACCAGTGTGAGTGTGTGTTAAAACAACCTGGCAAGATAACAAAGGTAAAGCAGAAAATGGAACTGTTATGTTGTCATAAGTATGGAGATGAAAAAGCCGAGGTCCTTGTACAGCAGACGAATTTGATCTCCACAGGCACTGAAGCTTTAAAAAGGTATAGTGCTGGAGAAGGAGAGAAAATGAAAATTTAAACAACAGGAGTTATTACAATATGTGAAAAAAATATTGCGGAAAGGAAAGAAATGCAGTAGGCCTCTTTGTGCACGGTTCTGACATCCGTGGTTTCAGTCATCGGTGGTTTACAACGGCCTGAAATTCAAGGAATTAAATGGTAAATGGTAAATTCCATCCCGTGCTCTTCCAGCACAACACATCATATTATGAGTTATCCCTCTCTGTTCCCATACCCAAGTTCCCCTCTTCTGCTCAAGTTGCATCCAGTATGGCTCTTGTATTCTCACTGTTGATTTCATCGACGTAGTTTATCAATTTCTTTGTGCTAGAAAGTCTTTATTTGCTGCAATGATAAATCCCAAGTGTAAGAGAAGTGTTATTGGTATTTATCCAAAAGCCTAAGAGCTGAGATGCTGTGCCTTCTCTTAGTGGGAAAAGGTAACCTGTTGGTATGAACAAAATAAAGAAAACAAAACAATCCAGTGATCGTTAAAACTGACATAAAGTTTTAAATGAAAGTAGGACTCAAACTGGAAATTATGAACAAGAAAATAATCCATCGTAACAGGCTTGTGATGCTGCAGAAGGCCTGAAGCCTTTTTAAAGACTTTCCGTTAAAACAAGAGGCTATTCACAGTGAGCAAGTGGTGGTTCATAGGCTAAGCAGCACAGGAGGTATAATTCGAAGACCGTAGAACATACTGAAGAGGCTGAACAAACCGATGTGGAAACTCCAACTTTGAATGTCTTTCCTGTGTTTTGTATCCTACAAATCTCCACTCACCTACAGCCTCCCTTCTCTCTTCCAAGGAGACATGGGTCGTTAAACTCTTATGAAACCTCTTCAGTTTCCGTTGCGGTATCACTGTTTCTAACTCCGTCCTACCATACTTCTCCTAATAATTTTTTTTAAAGCTTTATCTTAAAATCGACACAAACTACCAGGTATAGTTTCATTGTTGTACCATGATGATTTCTGTCTGTATAGCATTACGTATCATATAGTTATGTATAATCCAGGACCCACTCATACAGGTCAGTCCAACAAGAGACTGTCGATGATACATGTTTATGAGTGAGTCAAGTGCGCCCTAAGTCGTTCAGGGTACTGTTCCAGCCCAGTTGATTTCAAACAGATGGAGTAATACGCAGTACTCGGTGTTATCTGACGATGTTTCGGTTAAAATGCCTGATAACTGTTCTTTCTACGAATGGTCAAACACCAGAAGGAAAACGAAAATCAGTGGTACTAAATACTTTTAAGTTATTAGATATAATAGTAAATGTAGAATCTATCGGGTAACGTAGTTGCAATTGTTTATGAGTCAATAAAACTTCGAATGTGAAATGAACTAGATATTAATGCACTTGGAAATAAAAGTTCGTGTAAGAACCCTAGTGCCAAAAAAAAAAGCGTATGTTTTTTGCTGACATCTCCCATCTAATGAAGCTGATAGGAAATGATTTAGTTAATTCGGGGTTTTATCTAAATAATGAAAATCTCGTTTCTGATACGTGTGTTCTTGAAATGTTGAGCAAAGGCAAAATGGTTTGGGTTATAGGATCAATCAGATGCATTTGTGTATGAGTGGATATCAAAAGCAGCGTGTCAAATACACCGTGCAATTCTTAACCAATTCATATGCAATGTTTTAAGATATCTTTTTGTGTGTTACAGATAAGCAAATGGAAATTTACATGTTTTTATTTTACTTATCGATGTTGGCTTACATTACGAATTCAGGAAATAAATATAGAGACGTGCCAGCATGCAATGCATGTGGGGTGCATCAAGGTATGCAAATGGATAACCTTAATAAGGAAATAAAGGTGATGAGTCTTTTGAAGATCAAATGTCCTAAGACATGGTGCTTATATAAATTTCAAAAGGGCATTATTCTTTCGAGTAAGTCACTTATTGGTCTTTTTAACATGGTAAAAAACATCTAAAATGTGGAATGTGTTATGAAATTGAATCGGGACTGCTTGGTGCATCTGTTTAGTTGTATGAGACAAATGGATGGCCCTGATGATTATCCTAATGCATTGGATTTTAAATTTAGACTTCGAGGCACTACTCACGAAAAAGGATATAAAAATTATCAGTGATAAAACAAACGCCAGTGCAAAGGTTGATAATCCCCACAGGTTGACAAATGTATCTGCTTGTGACACTGCCATATAAGTATCGATAATTAGCTTCAAAATGTATTTAACAAGCGTTTTGTTCAGAGATTTAGATTTTGAAACTCACCCAGAAGGGACCGAAGAGGTACAGAAAGAAAGTGTAAATAAATTATCACGGGGGAAGCTATTCAATATATAGGTTGTGGTAGTATAAAAACATTCTATTCGAACAACCTAGTTTAGGTAAGAATGTGACACACGACAGAAATACAAGAATTGCATGTGAAAATGATAGAGAAAAAAAAATATATAAAAATCCCTGTTACTGAACCAAAACGTAAAGATATAATAGAATTTTTGACAGACTGTCATGATACTTTATGATAAGACAATCCAATCCAATTAAAGTATAACAAAAATAAACAGGGAGGCTAGGAAAAGAATAAAGTTAAATATGTGAATGTAGTATTTCTTGTATGAATATCATATCTGATTAACGTTCTTACAAACAAGAGACCTGTGTGAGAATAAAAAAATTATTGCTAGAAGTGCCATGTGTAGTTACTGAGGTCTCTACGGAAATTGTGTACCCGTTATTGTTCAAGATGAAATAAAAAATGAGAATGGGAAAGGCAGTTTTAATATGCACTGTTTGATTATAAATCTCACATTACCGCGGGAGTTTTTCTGATAAACTAAAATGAAATGCACAATGGAAGTAGCTAGAATAAAAGAATAAGATACAAAGGAAGCAAGGCAAAAGTGACTCAGGGTGAGAGAGAGAGAGAGAAAGAAAGAAACCTACCACTTCTTTCCGGCTGAGCTGCATGAGTGGGTCCCGGTATCATCTCGCTTTCGATTTCCAAACCTTATTCCGCCTGTCCATCGTTTGATTGGCCTTTGTAAATCTTTCTCAAATTTCAACCCGAGAAAATCTGCAAAATTGTAAATCTTGTGGTGTTTTACTGATTAAAACAGGATCATCTGCATATTACTCCAGTTTAAACCTTCTGCTCTATCTTCAACTAATTTCTACTCGTTCTAAAATCTATGAGAAAGGTAAACAGTAAAGATGAGGTAACATTCCCTTGTAAAACCACTATTTACCACAAATTTACTTAACAAGACCCCATCATCATCACCATAATGGCTCAAAAACGTCGTTTATATTGGTCTGTGTATGCTGTCCAAAGCATCCTCGTAATCAACAAAACCCATCAGAAAGGGATTTAATTCTATGCACTGTACAACATGCCTGATCACAAATATTCGAACTGTGCAGCTCCTGCCTTTTCTAAAGCCAGTTTATCCGTTAGTAAGCAAATTATCAATTCATGCAGTGTATTGAGAATAAGGAGAATAAGCTGACTGAGTATTTTCATTAAAACTGACAGAAATATAATGTCTCTGCAATTACAATTCAGTGATTCCTTTGCTACGACTTCCAATCCCCAGTAGTAAGATTCTGTTGCTTCATTCATTCCACACTCTACGAAGCAGACTTATTAACATCAGGCATATCATTTCAGTTTCAAGTAAAATCATCTCTGCAGTCATAACCTTGTGTTTTCCATCCTAAATTCCTTTATTATTGATTCTACTTCAAAAAGTGGGAATTCATTCAGATGATTTTCAGTTTCTGGTATATCACTCAAATTGTACGTCTCATACAACACACGTACACAACACACACACACATGTACCGGGTGTTTCGAAATTAGAGCCTCCCCCCTCCACAGAACAAATGGAAAGTTATGAAGTTTTCTGCTATAGCCTATCTCCAAGTACATTATTTTAAGTTTCTGTTAAGCTATTTTTCATTTTACATTTCTTGTATTTTCAGACTGAGTGACGGAGTTAGTTACAGCCATGGCTAACGACTCGGAGGAAATCAGATTGACTGACCGAATCCAGGCTATAACCTTCAGAGAGGCCAGGGATGATGGCGCATCCTTCATTTCACGTTCCTCGATAGCTAAATACATTAAAAGAGATGAATCCTTATGACTGTCATCGCAAAAAGAGTGAGAATCTTGGAAGGCCTGAAGTCCTTTCTCAGGAGTCAAAAGACATCATAACTGAGGCAGTGGGTAGACCAAGAAAGTCTTTACGTAAATTGGTGCTTGAACTAGAAAGAAGAGAAGTTATAGTGCTGTATATCATGAGCTGAAAAAATCTGGTATCAAGCCATTTCATGGTATCAGCAAGCCCAACATCACTCAGCAACAGAGAGAAGACCGTGCATGGTTTTGTGGTTCATTTCTTAAAGACTGGGATCAAGTGTGGATCATCAAAGAAAAAGGACAGTCATGGAATGCCGAATACTTCAGAGAAACTGTGCTTACTGGTGGAGTATTTCCTTTCTTCAAAGATCCTGAAAATGTGTTATCTGTTGAAAAAGTCACATTTCTTGCATGATAAGGCACCATGTTTCAAGGCTCTTCAGACACAGGAGCTGCTTCGAAACAGCGGTATCGATTTCTTCCCGTCTAGTGAATTTCCAGGTAGCTCCCCTGACCTTAATGTGTGTACAGTGAACTATGATGGTATACCAAGCCTCGACTACCTGCGAAGAGAGGTGACCGTAGTGCTCATGGAAATGGAGTTTGAGTCTCGGCTTTTTTGCGATTTGCTGAAATCATACCCCTCAAGAATGCAGGCTGTGGTGCAGGCAGATGGAGGCCACACAAAATATTAAATACTCAGAGAGAAACTTAAATGAATACCTGTTCTGAATTACTTTTGTTTTTGTTCATATCAATTTAGTTTATGCTGTAGAATTGGGGGCCTCTAATTTCAAAACACCCTGTGTATATATATATATATATATATATATATATATATATATATATATATATATATATATATATATATATATATATGTATATATATGTATATATATATATATATATAAATATATATACATATACACACATATATATATATGTATATATATATGTGTATATATATATATATATATATATATATATATATATATATATTATACATACATATATATATGTATATATATATATGTGTGTGTATATATATAATATATATATACATATATATGTGTGTGTGTATGTGTGCGTGTATCTGTGCATATGTATGTTTCACATTCCTATGATTATTATCAATTTGCAAAGCAAAAATAGAGCTCCCATGCGGATGAATCCCTCCAACCCCGTTGCCTGAGATGAAAAGATTAGGTATCCAATTTCAGGAACCGATGAACGAATCCCCTAACATTGCAGAGCGATGGATCTCTCGATGCTTACTTGGCGAGGAAGTAAGAAAAGACTCTGGAACGGAGCAGGGAAATGACGATATCCTCTGGAACGAACCAAACAGTAACGAGAAAAGAGCGAAATCTGATTCATAAATCGCGTTCAGTCTTATTGCAATTCCATGTGTGGTGCCATCCACATGCAAATGATACCTGCCTTATTGCAGCTTTAGGTAATCACTGACGAAGTTGGGCCATTCCACCTATCTTATAGCTATCACTTGCTTTTAAGCTCAAATTAAATGTCGTTTTCCACGGAGTCTTTCGAAATGAAATTTCATAGAAGACATCGATTGTAATCTTTTAATTCTTAACTCTGCAGTAAACTAGTACAAGTTAGTGTTCGGGAAAAGAATATAAATGTATTAAACACTGAAATTTTCCTGCAAAACTAAATTTGTTTCATTCCTTAGCAGAGAATATTCAATCTCGTGGAAGGATTTTCTTGGAACTTTTAAAATACTCTCGAGCATCATATGATAAGAGAAGCGATAAATTGGTATTCATTATTTGCAACCCACCTATATTTTATTATTATTATTATTATTATTATTATTATTATTATTATTATTATTATTATTATTATTATTATTATTATTATTAGTACCAAGTTTTCCATGCTTGAAATTAACGACGGAAGCCATAAACTCTTTTATTGTATCCTTTCCTGCGATTAAAGAAAAAGGACTGCTCTTTCATGTTTCCTAACATTCTCCGGTAAGTTTCGACGTACATTAATCAGAATCTCATATCTAAATACCGAGATATTATTCATGTTAAAGAACTCCTCGTGTAGAGAGTGGTTTTAGCTCTTTGTCTTCCAGTAATGGATTCTTCGAAAAGGGGGGAATAATTACTTTAGCTCGCTTGTCCTCAAATCGATATCATGGACAGCAGTTGCCATGGAAATCGTGAAAACAAAGAAAGGCTTCAACAATGGCTTGCTTTACCAATAGAAAAAATGTCAATTAAATTGTGCTACATGATAATACGCAGTTCTATTACGAGGTCCTCTTTAGGGTCTCCTGAAAATCAGGGGCAAGTTCCAGGGGAAGTTAAGGTTGATCGATTACTTCGAAGGCTCGATCTTTGTTGACATAATGAAATATTAGGCTACAGAATCGTTATTTACGATAAACTATAACTTGAATAAAAGATCACGTCAGTATAATTTTACATTTATAAATAAACTCATAAGTCAGGAGATCGATGAGGAATTGACTCGATTCCTTATTCCATGAAAATTGTATGTATAATGTCATGAAATGTGGTTTTAAAAAATTAAAAAGCATTCAAAATTGGACTCAGCAGCAGAGAGGATGTTGGAATATGCTGAAATTAAAATGCATTTGCGATCAGCAGATTGTAAGGTGGTTCTTGCATCAAATAAAGAAGGAGAGGCAACTAGCCAGAGCCATTTTAGAGATTGTTTGGCGATTTCCAGTAAAGTGGTTAGGGTGTATAACTATGCTTCCAATATAATTATTGCTTTCAGCACATACCCTTCCCCTTGAATACGACGTCTGATTCGAGGCTTATCCCCGAAACTGACATCTTATCGTTCCAACTTCTGTTACTGCTACAAAATTAAGTGCTTTCTTGACAATAGGAGTCATCTTATCTTAACGATGTTTACCTATTTTCTCTGTGTGACTCAATACAACCATTTTTCATTGTTCTTGATCTCTCTAAGTGTTTGGCACTTACTGTTTTAATCCTACCTTCCCTAAACTAACGTTAATTTTTTTTTTTCCTTTAACTTACAGATCAACTTCGGCTGCTGTTGACGATATACCTACTGCACCATTTCCCATTTCGGGGAGCTTACTTGAAGGTGTTCTTTTCTTTCCTCATTTCAGCTTTCCTTTGCCGTATTGCTGGCCCACACCCGTCGATCTCTTTATGTTTTGTCCGTGTCCTTCCATCTTCACACCCCTGCCTTCTTTTAACATTTGCTTTCATTACCGAATTCTCTTCCATAATCTTGCTCTAACTCTGAAAGCGTATCTCAACGAGGATTACGTCATTGGTGTGAATCCCAATCTGTAAGGTCATTTCTTTGAATAACCTTACGCGTTTTCACGCTGTCAATAATCATGAGCGAATTCAATAAATGATCATTCATTACATACATACTATATATATATATATATATATATATATATATATATATATATATATATATATATATATATATTATATATATATATATACACATATAAATGTATATATATATATATATATATATATATATATATATATATATATATATATATATATATATATATATATATATATATACAGTATATATATATATATACACATATAATATGTGTGTATATATATATATATATATATATATATATATATATATATATATACACACACATATATATGTATATGTGCGTGTGTATTTTAATAGCCACAATGCCCTGGTAAAAAGTGAACAGTAGATTCTATATCTATATATCTATCTATCTATCTATATATATATATATATATATATATATATATATATATATATATATATATATATGTAGAATCTACTGGTCACTTTTACCAGACACATATGTAATTCTAATAGCCACAATGCCCTCTTAACTTCTCGAATTCTTCGCGCTTTTTTGGATATGCTTGTAACTACGAAGCCGAAGGTATCCAAACGGAAGAAATTGAAGAGCCTGTGAACGCCGGTCGTGGGAAGCGAACCCGAATTCCATATTCACAGGAGGTCCTTCTCGTGGTCAGGTCGGCAACGTGGCCTCCCTGTAAATATGGAATTCGGGTTCGCTTCCCACGACCTGCGTTCACAGACTCTTCAATTTCTTCCGTTTGGATACCTTCGGCTTCGTAGTTACAAGCATATCCAAAAACGCGCAAAGAATTCGAAAAGTTAAGAGGGCATTGTGGCTATTAGAATTACATATATATATATATATATATATATATATATATATATATATATATATATATATATATATATATATATATATATATATATATATATATAATAATCATGAACCTACAAAATTTCTACATATATATGTGATTCGTTATTCTACTGTAGTTAAAGAATAAAGTCAAGAAATCAGTTTGCACTTCCATGCTTTTAAAGGCGGCTAAAAATGTCCTGGTAAGAAACATTAAAGGCTCTAGTTGTATGAAAGAAAGATTTTTGTAAAAATATGAACATCATCGAGGTCTGTGTTAACTCGAGCCATTAATTTGGAAAGAAATGTTAATATGTATAAATTAAAGAACAAATAGAAATGACAGGGAGAAAGGTGACAGATCACCTCCATCAATAAACATATTTATATTTAAAGTATTTGAGCTCAGGTGTGCATATTTGGCTTCCGGCGGCTTGCATGGTCGTTTGTACTGTCCTTCTAGCATATGCTGTATGTTACTAAAATTACTTAGATATAAAGATGAAACGAGTCAGGAATTAAATCCACTATTTCGTTTTCCCAGTGGTGCATATTCATATGCAAATCATGTAATCGTGTATTACTGAGATTTTATATTTATATATATATATATATATATATATATATATATATATATATATATATATATATATATATATATATATATACATACTCACATATTGTCATTCATCCCTCTTAGTCCGCCGGATAAGGAGTCGAAATTTCTGAACAAAAGCGCTTCTCAGTTAACTCCAAGGCTAGCTCTACTGGCGGGAAGGAAGATGTTTGCCAGAATTTGAACTCACGTAGGCCTGAGAAACATCTCCCCCCCCCCACCACGTCACCTGACCTGGGGTAGCACAGTGACACACCTTAGTTTGCCCCCTTTGTCCCTCATGACGTGATTTGTAGCTGCAGTTAGTCCGTTAGCGTCAAGGGACGAAAACAGGCTGTGAGGTAGACTAGGAGCTTAACCCTTAAGTCCCTAATCATAAGACCTATTTTCCTACACCCTTTTTGCTGGCTGTGTGACTATTTGCAGATGACTGACCCCGCCTCTCGGAAGCAAACAACCCGGGAAGCGTCTCACCTCTGGAAAACAACGCTGGCACTTGCAACCTAGCCAGCGACGTGTGAAGTCGTGCGTCTCCATCCCTCTTTCTCCTGGGGAGGCTAAAAGCATCAGATAGCAAGCCCTGCATGTTGAGCGTGCAGACATCCACGGGCCTGAGGTACGTCAGAAGCAATTAGTCCTCTAACCAGTTCTGTTTCTCTCCGTGAATTTCTCCCTTGTTATTTTCCAAATTTTCACTTGTCATTCCCCTAACCAAACCCCTTTTGTTAAGCCATTCTACCAGCAAAGCAGCCCATAATTCGCCCCATGATTACTCCCTCCATAGTGTTACCATGGGCTAATTAAATTTAATTAATCAACTCCTCCATGGCGCATTTTTTAGTTTAGTGTGAGAGAATCTCCTTTGTGTTGAATGCTAATCCTGGATTCTCTTCCAGGGTCCTCGCTACTATTCTGCCCAGTCGACCCAGCCTTGTCAACTCAAATCATCTGAAGAGTACTGCCATTTTCTGATAACAAGGAAGTCGAGTTAGCAGATCCCACGGCTTTTCCGTCTGCCAATTTTGCGCAAGAGCCAGTCAACCGCAATTGATTCAAGCCTTAATACGCTTCCTAATTAGGGGCGTGCTATTCACGTCCTCGTAGTTTTCATCTTTTATTTGCTTGCCTGCTGATTCATTTTCTGATTGCTTCATCTGTAAATAATTCACTGTAACGTAACCAGTGACTCATTTTCCCATGGCGACCTTTCAGTCCCTGATTAATTAATGGTGACATCAAGGTAAGTTATCCATTTTCCCCCTCATTTTGTTACAGGTTGGTATTCTCTGTGGGTCCCTTAAGGCATTAACTAATAGGAAACTCCTGTACCTCCCTCCAACGAGAACCAATCTGTAAGTATATATATATATATATATATATATATATATATATATATATATATATATATATATATATATATATATATATATATATATATATATATATATATTTATTTATATATACATATATATGTGTATATATATATATTTATTTATATATACATATATATGTGTATATATATATATATATATATATATATATATATATATATATATATATATATATATACATATATATGTGTATGTATATATATATATATATATATATATATATATATATATATATATATATGCATATACATATATATATATGTGTGTTTGTATATATATATATATATACATATATATATATATATATATATATATATATATATATATATAAATATATATATATATATATATATATGATTATTATCACTTTTGTATGATTCATTTATCACACACTACCACAGGTTAAAAATAAGAAATATTGTGTAGGTTCTGACTGGTTTCGACTTTATTTCCAAGCTCCTTCGTCAGTGGCTTGGAAATAAAGTCGAAACCAGTCAGACCTACACCCCATATTTTTCACCTGTGGTAATGTGTGATAAATGAATCACGTACAAAAGTGATAATAATCATCAATGGATACCACGCGCTCCTTCCGATCTTTCTGTGTTCTTTTCCCCATCTTGGAATATGCCGTCAGAGAATTTGCCGACGCCCTCACTCAAGCTCATTCCAACAAGGAACACCTGCGGTTTCTACGTGAATGTCGGGATGAACAAGTGATACCAAGATCAATGATAACTAATTCCTTGCTGAAATTAGAAGACCAACCCTTCGGAGAAATACAACGAGCCACATTGGAAAAACATATCAACATCAAAACATTGAAACCAAAAGAATTTTGAAGAACTCACGAGAAAAACGACATTTTGAAGCCTCAATACCACCAGATTGGAGAGATTCCCTACGTGAATATTGCCATGTGAAGATGAGGAATCAAGTGTATCGGAAACTGAAACGTAAACACGATAATAAAATGAAACTGTTGATTGAAAGAAGCCCTTGGATCAACAACGCCAATCATGAATGTGTCGTCAACTTATCAAACAAACATCTGGATAGAAATGTAACTAGTGCCTTAGGCTACGGTTTAAACTTTGCTTTATCTCCTGGCGGAAGGAACAGTGTGGAAATAACTAAAGGACTGTGCAATTTGGAAAAATATAGTGATTTAACGAATGAAGAAGTGAACATAGTTAAGGGAGTGATTTTTGGAAGTATGAAAAAATCAGACACCACAAACGTCCCCAAAAGATTTATGGCTGCTATCGATGAACTGAAAAAAAGATAAAGATATACACATGACAAAAACAGATAAATCAGGCGCTCTTGTAATTTTAAATAAAAGTGAATATATAGAAAAAATGGAAAATCTTTTGGGTGATGATAGCACATATAAAGAATTGAAATAAGAACCCGTTAGACCATGTGAACAGTGGTTTCAATAAGAAAGTGAAAAACCTGTTAAAAGGTAACGAAAGCCTTATAAAGAAGTTGTGTGTGACCTTTCCATCGCTACCAGACATGTATGGTACAATAAAAACTCAAAACAAACTTTCCTGCCAGGCCAATTATCAGTTCAGTTGGTTCCGCATCATACAAGCTAGCGAAGTACTTAGTGGATATTCTCAACCCATTAGTAGGTACCATCTCAAATGCTAATATCACGAATAATGACCTGATAAATAAACTAGTGTACAGATTAATAGTGAATCCAGGTTTGTAAGTTTTGATGTAGTATCACTATTCACGAAGGTGCCAATTAATGATCTGGTGGTGTTTTTATCTGAATTGTTAGAGAACACACAGCCGGATATCCCATTTTCTAAAAGTTCTTTAACTGAACTGATTAAATTATGTGTGAAAGATTGTAAATTTGAATATAATGGTAAATTTTACTCACAAAATTTTGGTATGGCAATGGGAAACCCTCTGTCCCCAGTGTTAAGTAACTTATGTATGGAATTTTTTGAAAAGAAAATATTAAACAACATAATCCCACGTAATGTAATATGGTTTAGGTATGTTGACGACTTAATTTGTGTATGGCCAGGAACCAAGATGTAAATAACTTTTTGCCAAGTTAAATCAATTAGTACCATCAATTAAATTCACTATGGAAATGGAAAGTGATGGGTGCTTACCTTTTTTGGATGTCCTCATACGAAGAAATAGTAATGGGTTTAAATATAGTATGTATAGAAAACCCACTAATATTTCTTCCTATGTGCGTTTCTATTCTGGACAAAGCAATAAAGGTTAAAAAGTCAGTGTTTTCATCTATGTTTTTAAGAGCATTACGGGTATGTAGCCCTGAATATATTGATGATGAAATAGATAAGATTAGGAATGCAGGCAAGAAATTGAAATATCCTGATAGTGTATTAAACAGCGCATTTGAAGCGGCAAAAAAGACCATGTATCAAAACCAAAAAGAACCTTACAACACAAAAAATTTGCTTGTTCTGCCGTATAATAATAATATGAAAGATATCCCTCATCTTCTTAAGAATTTTGGTGTTAATGTCGCATTTAAGAACAATAAAACAATGAAAAATATACTTATCAAGAACTCCCCTGACAATACTAAAGGGTGTGTATATAAAATGCTGTGTAAGTCTTGTGACAACTTTTATATTGGCCAAACCGGGAAAGCACTGGAAAAAAGAATTGAACAACATAAGAAATGTGTGAGATATGCACAGGGAACAGTGGTTTATTTGTACATGTTAGTGAGAACAATCATGCTATCAACTGGGAAGGGGCAAAAGGATTGTATATTCTAATAATGCACTGGAAAGGAATATCATTGAAGCTAGCTTTATAAAAGAAAGTTACAACCATAATGAATATCAGTCAAGGGATGTATAAACTTGATCCTTTAATATAAAAAAAAAATTTGTAAATTGGTTAAATTTTTATGTAGGCAGTAGAGATGTGTGAAAATAGGATTATCATATTTGTAAACACAGTACAGGGGCAGTAGTGCTAATGAGTTTCCAAACTCCACCTCCATGACACCTGTCAGGTGTGGATCTGAGGTCGCGTATGGTTTGTTTATCAGCATTGTCCCCTAAAGTATATTGTGATTTTTAGCCAAATGAGTTTTGAAGGCCACTCCTACCTCGACACCGGCCTGAGTGGGGATATGTAGTCTCTAACGGTTGTGTATGTTCGTCAGTACTGTTCTTGTAGTGTACAGTATATATTTGTGACTTCTCATACTCTGTATCAGTCCTTCATCAATGGCTTGGAAATAAAGTCGAAACCACTCAGGACTTACAACCCGTTTCTTATTTTTCACCTGTGGTAATGTGATATATATATATATATATATATATATATATATATATATATATATATATATATATATATATATATATATATATATATATATATATATATATATATATATATATATATATATATATATATATATATATTATATATATAGATATATGTATATATATATAAAGACTGGCAATTATTGAGACTGGCAAAGAGTGAAACCACGCTGTCTTATGACAGAGTCAATATATTTGAGAGAGACTAAGGAGGCAAGTTGTGGTTGCTCAAGAGCCAAGACATAAAAAAAATTTTACAACTATTTCCTGGCCGTTGGTTACCATCAAGCTCAGTAATTTGGTGTGGATTCATGGTGAGAGAGTGAATGATGAAAGAATAAAGCAATGGTGGGTGCAGCTGTTCTATTAGAGCATTTCCTCACAGGCGGTGCTATAGTACTTACTGTAGTCTTTTCTTGGCATTGTCCCAGTGGAGGGAGCAGGCCCTTTGCTTTTCATCCAAGAGCCAGACATGGCTCGTTGGGGCGTTGTTCCATTTGGGGACATAGAGGGACTTTCTGACTGATTCTTAGCCTTCAAGTGGCACTGTTCAGTGAGGTGCCCTGTTCTTTTACAGTGTCCACACACTGGTTTTTTTGGGGTGTCCATTCTTGAGAGGTTGTTGAGAGTTGGTTCAGGCATTTGATGAGTGGTATAACTTTCGTTCATGGGAACTAAGATGAAGATGGTGGGTGGCCCAGCTGTCAGCCCAATGACAGCATTCCGTCATCGTTCTAGGAGCCTTATTGCATAAATGGGTATTCAGAGCTGGTGGGGTACAGAATAGAAAGTCCTCGAGCTGGGTCTTTTTGAAGATCGACTCAGACCGGGTTTGGCCCGCTTCTTTTGGCATGTTTCTCCACTGCTTCCTCCAATGGTCAGGAGTAACCTCAAAGGCTTTTACAATAGCTTGGCAGATGAGGGTGAGGTTTCCTTGACCCTCAGGGAGGTAGAGCATTGAATGCAGTGGCACCCTTTCCCTCAAGGTGCTTCCCTGGATCAGGGCCACTTTGTCAGGAGAGGGACTATAGGTCACCAGGACCTTCCCAATGTGGTCGAGCCAGGCTTTGGGTTCAGCTTCATCCAGTGTTGCCCAAACATGGAAATCTGGCCTCCAGTGTGGAAGTTTTAATGCACAAGATGATTAGGTGCAGAAGTGGGGTCTCCATTTTACTGTCGGCCACACAAAGTGTGGAAAAAATTTCCACGCTCTTTTTAGGGGTTTTTTTGTGGTCAGATATATTTTCTTATAATATATGATTCATTGACCTATATTCTCGGTCATTTGCATATTTATGTATATGTTTATATAATAATGACTGAATAAAGAGCCATCAAAGAATGGTTGTTTACGCCAAATCACGAAGCAGCAGAAGTCGATCAGGCGATGTCTCGATTGACATGTCGAATGCAAACAACAACAGAGTGACAGTGATAGGTTTCTGTCTAATTAAGGCAACTTAAATCTATTTAAAATTGTTTTAATAAATGTAAAAAGTAATTGTGATTAACTAGATAAGGGAAGTTTGTGGGAGATGGTCTTTCACCTGTGAAGGAAAGTATATATCATCTTATACAAATTAGATTTTACGGATGGTTGAATGAATTTAAAATTTAGGCAAGCGTGGAAGTCAGTGGTAGGGAAATAGGGAGCTGATACTGCTGAGGGTCGAATGCAGGAAGGTAGTTGTTGGGTTACGCCCTGTTTGGGCTGCTAGGGTAAACTGATGTTGCCTTCCCTTCTCCCTCTCATGCCTTTCTGCCTCTTCCCATTTTTCCTGAGTTATTCTTTCTTTCTCCTTCTCTTGTCTGCCTTCCTCCTTCTCTTGCCTTTCTGCCTCTTCCTGTTTCTCCTGAGCTAATTTTTCTGTCTCCTTCTCTGCTCTTTCTTTCTCCTTCTCTGCTCTTTCTTTCTCCTTCTCTTGCCTTTTTTTTCTCTCTCTCCTGCCTTGCTGCTTCGTCCCATTTCTCCTAAGCTAATCTTTCTTTCTCCTTCTCTGCTCTCTCTGTCTCTTCCCATTTCTCCTGAGTTAATCTCTCCTTCTTCCTTTCTTCCTTGGCAGCGTTTAGCCTACCTTGGACCCACTTCCTCAATTCTTGGCCTGTCAGTTCCAATTCCTTCCCAGCATCCATGTAGAACTTGAACTCTTCATTTTGCTGTGATCTGGCTGCCCTGGTCATCTTGAGATGGTACTGGGACAGGCATGGCCCTTGGGAATAACAATAAGGTCTTAGGACGTTGGGTAGGGGCCAGTGGTGGTGCTACACCGCCCGTTGGGCGAGGTGGCACTGGCACTCAGTCTGATTTTGACCTGAGTGACCTAAGTACATTTGGATTGATTAACGTTGTCTGTTCCGTGGAACTTAGGATTATGTTAAAGGGGATGATTTAAGGTTGTTCGTGATGAACAGATTTAGGTTGTCTAAAAGACTCAAGGTTGGTTTGAATGAACAGATCTGGGAATTCACGTAAGGACTTTGGGTTGTTTGAAATGAACTGAGATTTGAGAAGTCATGCAAGGACTTCAGATGGTCTGAAATGAGTGGATAAGGGGTCCTGAGGTGGATTGTTCGAGTGAATGGATGAGAAGTCCCATGATGAACTTGGATTGTTCACAATGAACCTATAAGGGGTCTTGCAAGGATGTGGATTGCTCGAGTGAATGGATGGAAAGTCCCAGGTGGACTTGGATTGTTTGCAGTGAACAGATAATGGGTCCTATAAGGACGTGGATTGTTTGAATGAACGGGTGATATTAGCCAGTGTTACTCCATTATAATGAAACACGTAATTTCTCTGTAGCTCAACTTATTTAGATCATTGTTTATTTTTATTTATATGAGAACATATTATATTTCTCCTCCTTGGAATTTAGAGTATGGTCTATAGTGAGACAGGTTGTGCTTCTCACAATAGTGAAAACCCATGATGCAGGGGAACCACTCGGTCCTATAATTTGCTAGATCCCCGCTCTCAGTCATCTTGCAAAGAAGCGAACATCCTCACGCTGCCCATTCCCTTCAACTAAAGTACTGTATACTCAGCATAATCCCTCAAACTCATCCATAGTGACAGCTCCTATGGCATTGCAATTTCCCCTCAACATCAAGTCCCTCGTTGTGAATGTTCCTCTGGACAGAACCAAAGAAGACATGCTGATGAAAGAGTCTGTTACAATATTACCCCTTTTATCAACATCACGAAGGAGATGCTGAATTGTCTACTTGTAGTTTTTCACAAGTGCCTATTGAATCATTTTTGGTAGAAGATTAAAGCGAGATCATGGAATGTAGGCTCCATGGTAAATGTGTCTAAACTGAAGGGATATGTTTTGGAGATTGGTAATTATAGAGGAATTAAACTAACAGAACAATGTTGGAGGTTTTAGGAAGAACAATTGATGAGAGATTACAAGCTACTATGAAGACTAGTAAACAGCACTATGGCCCCAACAGAGGGAGAAGTACACTTGACGATGTCTTTATAATAAGACAGTTAAAAGAAAAGAGGCTGGAAGGTAACTGGAAATTCTACTGTGCATTTATAGACCAAGGGAAGTAGAGGAAAATGATAGAGAAGTTAGTTAGGCTGATTTAAATTACGTATAAAGGGACAAATACAACTTATAACAGCCTGAGCGAAAATAGAAATGTTCAAAGTTAGAGTTGCTTTGCATCAAAGATCAGGTCTTAGCCCATTGTATTGGTTGCATTTATTGAGTGAATGCATTACGAATGAAAGTCTATAGGAACTGTTATTCACAGGTGATTTGATTATTACAGCAGAGATTGAAGAGGAATAGCATATAAGGTTAAGAAAATTGCTGGAATCATCTGAATGGGGTGGTATGAGGTAAATGTGGGTAAAACTGGGGTTATAGTGCCCAGCATGCAGGGAGGGGATAGGTAATTATTCAAGCTGGAAGAGGCCTAGAACTAAAACAGGTAGAGAATTTCAGGTACTTAGGATTTTCTCCAAGTCGGGAGGGAAGGTGTGAAGCTGAGACTGAAAGCTGGATAAAAGCAGTTTGAGTGAAGTTGGGAAGAGGGAGTGTGTAGTGTGGGTATGGTACAAGAAAGTAAATAAATTAAAATTAAAATCTTTCATGCCATAATCAGATAGTCAGGATTTATATGTTACGCAACCGAGAGTCATTCTCATTGCTTACCTTTCCCTAAAAAAGTCGAGAAGTCCCATCTGTTGGTAGCCTGATAGTGACCACATCAAAAAGGGTACTGGTAACTTTTTATTTATTGATTTATTTATTTTTATTTCTTGTTACCCAAAATAATTTATTTGACAATATTCTAACATAACTGGATTGCAAGAAACAAGAGATGAAATGAAGTGGAATACTAAGGTTCACCAAATGATCAAACATTACAGTCTATCATATTAAACTAATTATTCTCTCTAAGAGTTCCCCACAATAGGTCAACATAAGTCAAAGTCCAGTACATTCTCAATGAGTACATCTTAACCTCTTCCTCAGCGAAACATCTGAAGAAGTCAAATAAAACCCTTGTTAAGCAAATGCATAAAAATAAAGATATGGGAATTACTCCCATGTTACTTATAAAGTACACACGATGTAGAAAATGCTTGACATAAGTGAGATATATGTTAAATGAAAGGAATAATCTACAGTTTGGGAAATCTAAAATGTTTCCTACCTCCAAACAGCAATGTTCACAATTCTTAGTCGACAGGTCTCGAACCACAGAGTCCTCACCGAAGACTTCTATTAATATTCAGTGTTGATCTTCGAATGACAATTTGTTTTATACCTAATCCCTTCATATCCTGGGGCTCTGCCCAAAAAAAAAAACATACGAACGAATTAACCGGAACCTGGGCATTTCCGGGGAACGAACTCACAATGTCTTCTCTCTAGGCAGGGATGTTCTCGTCTCAAGAATATCTGACGCATCTGACACATACAGTTCCACTAATCAGGATGCATGCCAGATATCAGCTGAGCATCCTCTCAAGGTTCTCCACAGTGCCTTTAGCTACACTTATTAATAAAAATCTACTGTGTATCGTAATTTGTAAAATACTTTTCATATGCATTAAGAAAGAAATAAGAAACAGATGCGGAAGCTAACAGAAATGAGTATTCTGAGGTAGGTTTTGGGGGTCTCACTGCATGAAAGGCTGGTAAATGATGAGATATGAAGTGCCGGATTGGTAATGGCTTTTGATATGAGAAGAAAGTGGAGACAGAGATGGTCTGGCCACATTGTAAGGATCAGCGAGGGAGAAGGTGGGAAGAGGGCATGGGAAGAACCTACTGGGGTTACGGGGTTGAGAGGAAGGCTAAGTATTAGATGGCGTGATAAAGTGAAGGAGGATTTCGAGAAAAGGGTTTACCAAAGTAAATGCCTTCAACAGAAATAGTCAAAGCACCTGACTAGCTTAAGAATAGTGGAGGGGATGAAGAAGAAAAGATTCATCATGAAAATCAGAATATCTTGGAAAAATGAGGTAACGGATTCGATTTACCTGTAACAGTTGATCAAATTGTTGAATAATTTAAATTGTGTATTTTGTATTTTAAGTTCATTATTAACTGAAAATTCTGTAAACAAACCCTGGTATGGCGGTGGCTAATCCTGTCACCAGTACCCTCTAATTTATATAAGAAATGTTTTGAAAACATAAAGCTGAGATTCACTACAGTAGCTAATATTAAAAAGCAATTTTATCAATATTTTTCATCATGCTGGCTTTGAAAATCTAGAATTAGTTTATTTTATTATTTCTAGCTTTCCTTTCTCTATAACTCGGAGGCTATTCACGGTGCTTGTTACAGAACAAGCAAACTCGTTCTATGCGTTCATGTGATGGTCGATGTTGCCCTTCATTTATTAAAGTGTTTTTCAAGTTTCCATTACAATGGTCAGGTTATGAATTATGTATGACCCAATAATCGATGTGTCGTTTAATTTCTTATACTTTTAATATCGGCTCGTTTTTATTTATAAAAATATCAGATTTGTCTCTTAAATACGCGTCTGGAATTATTTTTTGTGAAACTAAAAACTTTTTATGGCCAGAAAAAAAATTTTCCCTAATTTTGGCAATAACAAATATTTTTCACTATTTTTGGCCATAAAAATCACGTTTTCATTATTTTTGGCCAGAAAAAAAATCGCATTTTCGCTGGAGCGTCTAAATTTGTTTGTCAGCATTACTAATCTTGTAACGAATCGGGGCAAGAAGAAATTCAGAAACAAGAGAATGTGATTAACATCCCACGTTCAAAGATAATATTCCCGTTTCTTTCGTAATCTGTGGGTCGTTAGAGAAATTCATGCTAATTAAAAAAAAATTTATTACCAATGCTAATTTTTTGTGTATGGCCGTTAGATGTTGTAAGTCTTAATTATATGCATGTTTTAGCAAAACGTATATACAGTTTAAGGCTTCATCACGGCAAAAAATTCCGCTTTCTTCCTCATTCGAGATTTCATTTTAATTCCAATATTATTTCGTACAAAATACTTTTTATAGGAACTGATTAACTTCGTGAAAGAAATTCAATCCATTCACGCAGTCAAGCCTTTCGTTCAGAAATTAAAATTAATTTAGCTAATTTCTCAAGTATTTCCTTGCTTTTACTTTAAATGAAACTGTGGACTGTAAATTCTAGCACAGAATATTCAGGAATTTTATTAACCACACGTAACGAATGGCTAATAAATTTCCAACGAACGTTTTAAATGAGTAAGGAGAACATATATGCTTATATACACGAAACTTTTAGAAAATGTAACGATGAAATAAATGGGGCTGTATTCATCTAAGGAATATATTTGACGGTGATATTTCTTTGCGCCACTTCGTCTCTTCCTTACCGAAAAAGAAACGCTTTGAAGAGTTCGTGCTATCCTGCACGGGACAAGTGTTTTAAAATCATCAAAGGACCATGTCATAATATTCCTTTCACTTCTCGTTTAAACGCGCCACCAGATGAAAGACAAGTGAGTTGCGTTTTGCAAGAAGCTAGAAGATTTATTTTGAGTGATGTGTGTAAGTGGGGAGAAAATATTCCTGAAGAGAAAACCAACCCCTTTGGTCGGTTCTCCCCACAGTGATGGCATCAGAGGGATTTTTTTCTGACACGAGTTGGAAGCAGTTCGAAAGATTTATCGGTCTTTTCAAGCTGCATCATCCTTGGAAATGTTTAAAATCTTAGTCAAAGACCGTTCGCGAATGGCCCGGAATGAAAACTTTTCTAAGCTATGCATAATATTCAGCACCTAGAAAAAGAATTTAACTGAATTTAATCAGAGAGAGAGAGAGAGAGAAGCTGTTCTATCACTTTTATGGGAAAGCTCAATGCGTTTATGAATATATAATGGTTGTCATTCGCAGACATGAAGCTTGACTATAATCCGGTTCTGGAAAACGTTGTTTAATGTGTGCTCAAGAGTCTGATTTGCATTGGACAGTTAAATGATGCTGAAGATCTTTAAGCAGTAAATTTTAACCTTAAAAAAGGACAACATCTCATAAGATGTGGGATTGTCAACTCCTATGGGAAACGTAAATTTTTTGGTTTTGTTTGCGGGAGCGAGCTTCTTCGCATAAAATACTGCCCTGCAGTATTCACCATACATACATGCATATATCTATGTGTATATCATGCATATATATACATATATATATATATATATATATATATATATATATATATATATATATATATATATATATATATATATATATATATATGTGTGTGTGTGTGTGCGTAAACCTTGCTGACATGCCTATTTTGGGACTTTAAACTCTCTGATAAGGATGCGCTGTGGGTGCTGATGAATAAATTTGAGAAGATGAATAGATTTTTATGATAAAGACCAGTACATAATTTCTGTTCCCAGTGGCTAACCGAGAAGGTTCAGAATGAGTAAGAACATATATTTATAACCTTCAGGATAAGGAATCAAGATCAAACAGATTTCTTGTTGGTGGCAATTTTACTGAAGGATTTAGGATTCGTAGGTAGGCCAAGGAAACCCATGAAACGCTCCAGTGTTTTATTACACGACTTACCTAAGATTATGGCATGGCAGAATGGCATAATATTAAATGGAAATAAGTACAGGGATGGCAATAACCAAATATATATATATATATATATATATATATATATATATATATATATATATATATATATATATATATATATATGTATATATATATATATACAAAGAAAACAATAAGAAAAAAACAATAGGACAAAAAGTAATGGTTAATGTGTATGTATCATTACATACCAGGACATGCATAGCAACAATATGTATATGCACAACAATGTTTGCACAATTGAGTCTCTAGCCATTTTGGCTTACTGAAAACAAAGCAAAAAAAAAAAAAAAGCAAATATCCCCCATAAGATACTCGCCCATCCATGAGGGTTGCACTGTGCACCTTTTTGGACAAGGGGTGAATGGGTTCCGGACGTTGGGGAATGGCTGAGGACGTAGGGGGTGGCATTTTTAACACTTTCAGATGCTTCCTATTTCTGAGTGACACCCGACTGCTTCCATCCAGCTTAGTGAGATATTACTGGGGACTTGTCGAACCCCTTAGGACGGGTGTTGAGACACTGAAGAGTAGCCAGGGATGACTTGTTGCAATCGAGGCTGCCTCCTTTGCCTATGTTAGACCTGATGATCCTCTGGGCAGTCTTGACTGCTGCTTCAGCCCTTCCATTAGACTGGGGGTAATGGGCTGACGATAGGCGTACCTTAACCCTCATTTTCTGAAGAATGATGTGGTCTCTTCACTAATGAGGCTTGTACCCCCATCTGTCAAGATTAGCTCTGGTGCTCTCCATCTTGTGAAGTACATCCTCAGAACTGATATAATTCTTGATGATGTCATGCCATGTGGGAAATGTGCCACTTCTAGCTACTCAGTGAGCCTGTCTTCATAGGCCATGTACATATGACCCTCCAACTGTAGCATGTCCACCGCCGTCAACTGGAGTAGGTATTCTGGGGGTGGTGTGAGTACCAGTGGTTCAGCAGGTTGTGATGAAGAATGTATATCACAAGAGGCACACCCATTCCTGTGGCTCTGTAGGTCACCTTCAATGCCTGGCCAGTAAACTAATTGCCTAGCCCTGCGGAACATAGTGTCTGCCCCGTGATGGCCTGCGTGAAGGCCTGTAATGACTTGATGGCGAAGTTGCTCTGGAAAGAGCAGATGTGGGCATCCTTGGTCGTAAGTGTAGACTATCAGGTCCTCTACCATAGATAACCTGTCCCTAACTAAGTAGAACTGACTTAGGCAGGCCACCTCCTGTGCCTTCTGCAGGCACCAGTCATTTGCTGTAACTTTAGCTGCCAGCAGCTGATACACGGTGTCTTTAAAGGCTGCTGCTTTGACTCTCTCCTCATCAAGTACGAGACATTCTTGCTCAAGGGCGGTGGCCGAAGCAGCTACAAGGGCAGCATTCATATCCTCTTCAAGTTCAGAGTCCTTGTCATCTGGTTCGCACCGGAGAGCAGGGAAGCATGATAAGAAGACAGCGGCACAATTCCTCTTCCCTGGTAGGTATCTTACCTGGAACCTGTACTGCAGGGTCTACTCCTTGAGAAGGAAGTCTTGGGTTCAGTATATCCTTCAGCTCTCTATCATCCAGTCACGATCAGTAAGTTTGGGCAGCCCAACAACAGTAGCCTGGCCTTCTTGGCCCGCCATGTGACAGCTAAGGCCTCTTCCTCAAAAGCAGCATACCCAGCTTCAGCCTGCAACAAGTGGCAGCTCCCACATAGGGCAATATGCCACCCATCCTTGCAGCAAAACAGGACATCAGTCGAGGCACAAGTATAGTGCTGCTGTAGAGTGACAAACCCACTCCCATCTCTACTCCAATCTGTTAGGGCTGCTGCAGGTCAGGACTTGTCATAGTATACCAAACCATCCTTGGCCAGCTTGCATATGGCCTCTTGTGCTTGGCAGGCTCTCTCTTGTAGGTTGCTATCCCAGTAGGCACTCTTGCTTGCAGACTTCTTCAGAACGTCTCTTAAGGACTCCATCAGTGGGGCAGTGGCAAGCAAGGGTGCCAACTGGTTGACAAAGCCAAACCATGACCTGATGTCAGTGATAGAGGGGTTGTCCAGCAGGGAATCTCCGTATGGCAGCTAGACTTTCCTCTGTGGGCCTATAGGAATCCCAACCCAGCTGGAATCCGAGGAAGTTCACTTCTCTTTGGCAGAAGCTGAATTTCTCTGGCTTGAGGGTTACACCCTTTTTTGCATGTGTCAAAGAAATTATAGGTATGCCAGAAGGCCTCCTTGACGCTGTTGTCGTAGAGAAGAGTATCATCCACACATTTGTGTTTTCGAGGGATGTCCTTGATGGTGTCATCAAACCTCTTGGTGTAAGTATCTGAAGTGGAACAGTGTCCCATGGGCATTCATCAGTACCAATAACGCCCCCAGGGTGTGATAAAGGTTGTGAGCCTGTGGCTCTCTTCATCTAACTCCACCTAGTGGAAGCCCCAATGCGCATCTTCCACTGTCTTGAAGGAATTTAAAGGTACCCCTGAGATCATGTCGAAAGGAGCAGGGGTGTGATATGTCTCTCTCCTGCAGGAGGCATTAAAGCATTGAAGTCCACAGTGCAGGAGGGCTGACTTGGCTTCTTGGCACAATGACCATCCTCGCACACAATTCTGTTGCTTCACCAGTGAGTAATTCCTCAGTGATGCCCTTCTTGACGTCCTGGTCCAACTGCCTCTTCACTTCTAACTCCCAGTGCTTCAGCTGACACTGGGTGTGGCATGCATAGGCATAGGCGTACAAGGTGAAGTTCATTTGGGAGGGCAGCACCAAATTTGCCAGAATTTTAAACATCACAAGTTTTTTCTTTCTTTCTTTCTTTTTTTAATCACCATATTTGTGTAACAAATACCAACAGCTGTTAAATTATGTACAACAGGTACGAATTTCAAGAAGTTTAGCAAAACTACGTAGCTATTATTCTGTTCTTTATTCGGATTATATACATACATGCATCCTCTTATGTATGCTTTCAAACCGAAATTCACTCAAATAATATAACATCGAGGCAACTTTTAAGATATTACACAACTTAAGAAAGGAACATCCTATCAATATTTATTTTTACATTATTTTTCACGAAAAAAGGCATGACTAGCAAGATCACCAACTATGTGAAAATATATACAAATCAGGCTTGGAGCAAATACATATGCTTTACATGAATTATAACAATTACAGTTATAATTACTTGTGCTATTATCAAATTACAACTACAATTACAATGAGGGAACATCTCAAACACAAATATAATAAAAATTAATTTCAAGCATTAAAAATTTCAGTTACAAATACATAACCATAGAAAATAAAACAAAATGCAGATAAAAAAAAATGCGTGAATTTGGTCTCCTTTTAAAATCAATTCATACAACAAAATTAATAAGTTGTAAAAACTTTAGTACAACAACAAATGAAACGTATTTCTAAAATTTTAGACCTACAGAAATTAATGTTAGCATGAATAATTCTCATCCGAAGATTACTTCATATTTGACAAAACTCTGTTGCAGTTAAAATTACCATTTGATAGAAAAAAAGAATTATAAGTATAATTACATAAATGTGTAACTAAATACTTTTCTATTAAATTATCATTACTCCAAGCCTGTACAAACACAGAAGAAAATCTTTATTACACTATATTTTATAGCATATTTAGAGATAAATTAAAAGAACATTTTGTTCCTTCCCTTTCGTTTGCCAAACACATCTATTATGGTGTTCATATCTATCCTGCTGGCATAACCTCTTTCAGTACAGAGAAGTCCTACTGCTGAGACCCTATCCTGATCCATGGTAGATCTAAGGTAAGTCTTGAGTCTTCTCAAGCATGAGAATGACCTCTCTGCTGAACAAGATGTTGCGGGTAAGGTTGCCAGGTTTTTTGCCATCTCACTTAAGTGTGGCAAAGTTTCACACAGAGCATTTGAGTAAAGATACCTTATCACTGTATTTGCAGTATTCAAATCCACGCCTTCCAGATTGTGAAAAATGGCAGTTTCAGCCATTGGGATGTCTTGATCCACATTGTAGAATTCAGACATTGCCTTGAAATCATCCTCTACTGCATTCCCTAATATCATTTTTGCCAGGCATGTCAGGATATGTGTATCCCTGCATGCAAATCTATCTCTCATTTCAGTGAGAACTCTGTCTAAGGCATCATAGTAAGCAATCCTGGCTCTTTGATGGTCTGTGAAGGAGATGAGTTCTTCGGAAGTTTCTCCTGAGAGTGCTTGCAGCCTCTTGGATGGTTTCTTTTGGCGCTTTTTAGTTTCCACCTCTTCAATGTCTGGTGCAATTTCAATCTTGTTTGTTGCAGTTTTTCTGGCTTTTTCCCAAATGAGAGAAAACATATCTTCCTCCCTGCACTTTTTGAGGGTTTCTAGTGTAGCATCACAAGTGATCTTTGCAGTCATCACGTCAACATCATGACCCTGCAGGTATCTAGCCAGGGCATTTGTGTTGGAAAAGATTACTTTTAAAGTGTGCAAGCCAAGGATGAACTGGAACTCAAGCATAGCTTTGACAAGGCCCTTTGCATCTGCAGAAGTTTTGGCAACTTTTTCCAAAGACAACTCTATTAGAGCAAGTAGAATTCTCTCAGGTTGTTGCTCTACAGCTTTCACAGCCTCCCATCTACAGGACCAGCGTGTCTCACTTAGAGACTTCAATTTGATGTATGGACTGTATGGTGTTGGGTCAATATCTGGCATGTGTACAGAACGGAGAACATTCTCTCGCTTAGGTGTATTAAAGAAGTTTTGGATGGACTGGACAACTCCAAGAGCATTCCTGATGACAGTATTTTCCTGCAATGTATCCTGTAGTGCAAGGTTGAGTAAGTGCCCATAACAGTGGACATAGATGGCCTTGGGTGCAACCTCTTGCACTCTTGTAGCTGCACCTTTCTCTTTGCCATTTATGTTAGATGCCCCATCATAGTACTGGTCAACTACATCCTCAATTCTCAGCTCCATTTTGTGAAGTACATCCAGTACCAGTTGGAAGAGTGCCTTTCCCTTTATAGACTCTACTTCATGGAAGCCAGTGAAGGTTTCTGCTGGCTGACCATTGAGTATATAGCGCAAACACACTGACACTTCCTCCTTGTTGCTGACATCTGTTGTTTCATCTACTATGAGGCTAAACTTCCCAGTTTTTCCCACAGCTTTAGATATGTCCTTTAGAACAAGGTCAGATGCAATATTTAGAATCTCATTCTGGATGTTTGGTGAGAACCACTGCTGATGTGTTGCCAGCTGAGAAGTTAATCTCTTGGCAAGCCATGGGATGTCCCTACATCGAAGATGCAAAAGTTCTATCAAGTTTCCTCGATTTACCTCTGAATCCTCTCCAGTGATGGACCTATCTTCTGAATGCCCTCTTTGGGGAATGTTTTGTTGTGCAGTGAAAAGGATGGACTCCACAATCACTCTGAGATAGGTTCTGTTCTTTTGGACCATGTCTCTGTGAGCATTACCAAGTTGGACCAAAACTGACATTTCTTGTCTTTTGTTTCTCTTCAGTGCAATCCATTTTGACATGGCTAATTTGTGACTGTTGCTCTGAGCATGCTTTGCTGAATGCAAAGGAATGATCACTGAGAAATTTTTCACAGGGAAAACACACAGTTGATGGTGAGACCCGAGCGTCCTCTCTCTCTCTCTCTCTCTCTCTCTCTCTCTCTCTCTCTCTCTCTCCTGTCTCCCATCTCTCTCTTGAACGACATTTTGTTCATAATATTAGCTTCTAACATATTCTATAACTACCATACATATTATATATACTATCAATTGTAATGGTAATTCACATGCAATTATTTATTATATGGTTACAAATACAGGTTTATATTTATTTTTATTCTTATGCTTATTTAAAAAAAATAAAAGCTTTCCCGAATGCCCAAATATCTCAACCATTTGTCCAACAAGTTTGTTTTTACTTTCATTTTTGTTATATATTTATTTTTTTATTCATTATTTTTTTATATAAAATAAAAATTCCTTCCCCGAATGCCCGAATGTCTCGACCGATTTGCCCAAAATTTAGCCGATTCCCGGACCCAGGAGGGGCAATTGCCCCCCTGCCCCCCTGGCCGGTACACCTACGTGCATAGGGGGTTGCCCCTGGCAGTAGATGAATATGGTGCAGCTTGCCCTCCATGACAGGGAGGTGCTCCCTCTCTGTATTGATTGTTGATGCCAAAAAATGGCGCAAGAGCCCCTGCTCCAATTTCGGGATGTTCTCCTCCACTGGTGGGAAGGGCACGGATGGGAGCTTAGGCAGAGACTACCCAATGGGTGTGGGGACCTCACACTTCAGCAAGAGGCTCTCTGACAACAGTAGGTGGTGGGGAAAGGACTGGGACATGAGGCCAAGGTCCTTACAAGCAGCCAATGAAAGGAAGAAAGGCCTTGTAGACTTGATGAAGTATACTTCTTGAATGGTTGTCCCCATTCATTTCAATCAAACATTGGCAACATCACGTAGGCCCCTGCAACATCATGAAATGAGGGTCAGCAGCAGGGTGGGGCCTGCAACACACATTTGGGCCCCCATGTCTGCCACAGCCTGCACAGGGTTGTGACCCTTGCGCCTAGACCCATGCATTGATGACACTACCACTTGTATAGTAGGTTGCATACTGGGTTGTACCCCGGTGGTGACTGCCCCAGTGTTACTGACGAAGCAGGGGCATAACTCACCATCTCTTCTTGCTATTACAAACCCGTTTCAAGTGGCCGATTTTTTGACAGCCATGACAAACACTATCTCTTGCTGGGAACAACACCTTTCTGGGCTCATGCTGCACTCCACAGTTTCCACACATATGAGCATCAATGGGAACCGAGGTGCTCTCACCACTCTTCACCACTGCACACTCGAGGGGCTGGGGTCTGTCTCCACACCAGCCGCATGTGGCTCTTGAGGCCATGTGTCATGCCAGGGCATAGATGCATCTTTGTGGGGCTGCCTCATATGTCGCACACACTGCCCTAAAGGTATCTACACTACAAATGGAATCACATAACCTATAAAGGTCTCATTTCAATATTTCATCCCTTAGACCTACCATAAGCTTTCTAATAAGCATATATTAAGACAAATCGCTGTGACACCCAGGACACTGGAAGCCACAATCCATGGCTTTTTGTGAGCACTTTGCAAAATATTCACTGATGGACTCCTCACGCCCTTGCATATACACAAAAGAATCAGCCCAGTGCATAGCCTCGTTCGATGCACACAGAACCATGGCCCCTATAGTATCCAAAGCCCCTTCTGGAGACAGATTAGCCTACCATACACCACTATACTTGGCATTCAGCTTATGTTGCAACTCTGGGGTGCAATGAAGCCTAATGTGTTGAACTGCATCTGCTGGTTGAAGCTTATGTAGCCTAAGCCAATGTGTCATGGACCATTTCCAAGTCCTGAAGGACGCCGACAACATTTCCAAAGCACACTTCTTTAGTAGCAGTGGGGCCAGGGCCCTTGGGCCACTCTGTAGACACAAGCCACTCGGCATTGTAGCCAAACAGTCATTAAGGACTTGCAGTGCTTGTTGACCCTCAGCAACTACATGTTGAAGAGCCGGTGATCTTTGTGCCACTCTGACGGGAGTACTGTAGGTGTACTTATCCTTTATGGATCCTACTCACTGCACCATGTAGTGTGTTATGTGTTATGACACATCTTACCAGTACAGTGGTGTGACTGCAAGTGAGCTGCAGACACGTGGGAAACATTGGCGCCAATCACATTGCTCTCTAGGTAACAGACATAATGTACATTCAACCATCCTACAGGATTGGATTAGATTGTAGAATTTAGGCCAACGGCCAAGTGTTGGGTTTATGTAAGAAAAATGATCAAATACCGGCAAAACTTCCATGGCAGAATGAATATACAGACAGTAACATAATAATACAATAATTAGTCCGACCCAAGAAAAGGAACGATTGTATAACTGTATTTTAATCTCACGAATTTCTGGTCTATTGAAATAACGGAACTTTTCAAATCAGACCCGAATATTTAAACCCATTTAAGGAACTTTAATATTTACAAGATACTGTATTCCCAGATTTGGGCTAACATAGAAATTGCACCAAGTAGAGTGTTGCTTCACTGATTGTCAAGAAGTAATGAAATAGTCCAGTAGAATTAGGGCTGAACCTAGAAAAAATTTAGATAGATTGACAATATACGTTTTCTAAATCAAAATTTTATGAGCTTTTCGATGGTGCATCTTGTCATTTTGTATCTGTTGGGCAAAAAAAGTTATGAAGCAAAGTATAAAGTACGTCGGCAAAACTTTCTGTTTCCAAAATTACGTGTTAATGAACTTCAAATTATCATAACTTGGGAACTATTGAAGCTAGAACAATAATTTACCAACCACAATGTAGCTCCTGGTGAGCTCTTTCAGGATATATATAAATAAGTTTAATATCAAGGTCACTAAAGGTCATAAAATCGTGATTAATACAAATTTCGAGAGGAGACAATTACATGCTCTCTGTGGGGTGGAATTTGTTAAAAAAAAGTTAAATATGGCCTAAATTTGGTTTAGATTATATATTTACATTGTTTTAACCCATCCATATTCAAATATTAGTCATTGTTAAAGGAAACAATTACATTTTTACCAAAAATTTTTTTTCCAAAATTTACGTGTAACTAAAATTAAAACCATCATTAGTTGGGACCTATGGGAGATGCAACGTTAAGACCCCCTAAAATGTAGTTTTTTGATGGGCTCTTTTGTTTCATATAAGAAAAAACATTATTGAACATGACAGCAAGGTCAATAAGGTCTGAAAGGTCACTTTGACTCCCACAAATTTCTAAAAAAAATTTTATATATTCACAGTATCGTTGTTCTTTATTACAATTTCATGTGCTTTTCATTGGTGTATCTTGTAAAATTCTATCTGTTTGTCAAAACAACTTTATGGTATTCATTGAAATTGAGGCTAATTGCAAACGACCCAAAAATAAATGCAGAACAATTATTATAATAAAGCAAAAATGTAGTTTCAACCAAGAAATTTTATCATATTCAAATTGTTTTAAAATACTCGGTATTTCATTGATGGTTTATAAATAATCAAACCACAAAAGAGCATTAGAGTTACATTGTATAAACGTTCTAAAAAAAAAGCTGTAGGAGTAAATCTAAAAAAATGGAAATGTAAGTAATTCACCATATTCTAACTTTTGATTGTACCAGATAAATGAAGCTCTACTGTAGAGATTCAGTTTCACATATTATCTCAGTCTTCAGACTCTGGTACACTGGAGCACGTGATTCCATGACAATCTTTACATGATGGTGTACATTGTAAACCAACTTTTCCACAGGAACTTCTGTTTCCACAATGTCCTTTACAACCACAGCGAATAATTTTCAATAACTCTGCCGGACCAGCAGCAATATCAGTCATGATGGGTTTAAACTTACTATTACTCATTTGCCAGTCCCAAGTAAGTGGTTCAATATCAGTATCACGAAGTGCCTTCCAAACCTGAATTTGATGATAGACCCTGAGTCCATGATAGAATGCTGCTCTTGGAGAAGGAGGAAACAAAGCAGGGTCAATTTTAGATCTATCAGCAGCCACCACTGCATCATACTTTTGTCTCCTTATTTGCTGCAAGGTACATGTTTGAGAGTACAAGAGCTCAAAAACTCGTACAGCTGCACTGCCAATATCTTGGCAATCCATATCTTCTAAGTAGAACTGGTCTGCAATCTGCTGCAACTTGCATGAATTTTTCAATTTGGACAGAATCGATGTTTTTCCAAATTTGTACATGATGGAAGTAGTGTCACACCCAGTAAAGGTGTGAGCAAATAAAATGTATTTTATGTGTACTTTATTACAGGCTTCAGTGATGTCATTGATCCTATAAGAGATACACTCCTGTGTGTCCTTAAGAGTTCTCATGGTCCTCAAGAAAATGTCTTGACAGTCATTATGAAAGTATACATGATGAAGGAGAAGACAGAGGATATCAGTACCATCAGCCAGAATTGTAACTGGCCTATCAACAGCATTTAGAGCTGTCTTGATGATGGTAGTGTCTGCATCGCCTGGACAATAAACAACATGGAAGCCATTTTCCTCTAATTCCTTACCTAGACAATCTATAAAACTTTTCTTGTTAACATAGCTACTTAAGAATTCTGTTCGATCACACGGGCAAAGACTATCGTCATGGGTCTGCACAACTTGGGACACTTTGGCTGACCTCGATTTGTGAGCAGCATCTTTAGTTGAGGATGCATATCCATCAAATACCACAACATTGATTCTTAGGTTTTGACATTTGACAACATACGTCTGAAAAATTCTGCTGAACATCTCATTTCTCTTCCAATGACAACACCAAAGTAAAGCTCCTCCATCAGCCACAACTGTACCACCAGAAACTTCTCTTGGTGCAACTGGTTGCAAAAGATGATTTTTCAGTGTAGCTTTATTCTTAGCAGCTCTCATAACACCTCCTGCAAACAAAGATGTAACTTTCTATCTCTGTTTCTGGTTTTCTCTCTACAGCAACCAATAAACGCAAAAACAGAGTCAATGGATATATGGATATACCTTCTTTGTCAACTGATATTGAAGAATAAAGGCTTTGCAAGTTTGAGATTTGTTTTTTTTTTTTTAATGTGCAGTCAGTAAATGACTTGCCGTCTAAACTTTGCTGAATTGAAGCACCAGTTTCTTCACCACGATCACAACTTCCATTATTGCTTTCGTCAATAAGTCCTGAATCGAGGCATACCAGTTTTTCGTCACTATTGAAAGGGTTGTGCTCCGAAACCACGTCAGAATTTTGACAAAGTCATCACTGTCACGCTGAATGCGCCCTGGAAGCATTTCTTTGTGTTTTTCAAGAGAATTGTTCGCTGAAGTTAACTCTTCTATGGCTTCTCTTACTTCTGCACAACGATGCATAGTTTTTGTCCATACATTTAATACATTCTCTGTCATACCTCTAGCAATGACTCCTCCTCTTCCTTTTAAACATCTCATCAAAATTTGTTCTATAGACAAATCAGTCCAAATACCTTTTTTTTTTTTTTTTTTATTTTATTTTAAATTTTAAATTTTTTTCTGAATGCCTCACAGTGTGATTTCCTGCAGTAAATTGTTCAAAAATCTCAGGGTGGTCTCTCTCTAAATTCGAATTAGATTGAATGTAGAGGCAGCAGGTTTTGGCATAGTTGTAATGCCCTGTTGCAGCAAACAGGTTAATCATTTGTTAATTTAATGACACGTGTGACGACCAGTTTTTTTTTCTCTCTGCTTCTATGTACTGCTGTATTATTTCAACATACATCAAGTAATTGAACCACAAAGCACATGTGCGTGACTTTGATGTTAGTTCTTCTTCTTCTGCACTAACCACTGAATTTCCTTCAATGACACAGCATCAGTTTGTCTCAAAAGGGGATTGGGTGACTCAAAGATGTTGATCAATTGTGCTTGCTCATCAGGATTCATATCATGCCAAAATTCTTCAAAAAGTAATGTCCAAACAGCTGCTGCTGGCAGCATATGACCACAAAGAGCTCGAGCATAAACCTTTCCTAAGATCATGTGGCTAACAGCTAATGGTTCATAAACAGTTTCTAATGCCGTTCTGAGACCACTTCCCTCCATTAGATAGCCAACAGAGCCCAAGAAGCTCATCGACTGATGGGAGCCACAAAGACGCACAAATATGTTCATCTTTGTAGATAAAACAACCTCATAAGCCTTTACATACAAAGGTTGATCAAATGTTATTGCTGGTGTTGGAATATTTAATTTGCTACTTTGTTCACTAACAAATGACAAAAGTGAATACAATGCTGCCATATCAGTGGCAGGTAAGTTGATGATAGGCAGCATGGTAGCAACAGATTTAGATAAAGGCTGGTTGGTAGAAACATCACTCATGTAGCCCGACCAACTTGGACACTTAAATATGTGAGCACATATCCACGCTATATTGACAAAACTATGATTAAATTTCTCTGGCTTAATTGGTGTTACGATATTTTGCTTAAGTGCAAGTTTATCAGGTGGATGGTATGGTTTAATTGGTATTCCTTGGTTGAACTGTATTTCAGACCAATTCTTTTTATCCCTTGGAACTGCTGTTCTTCCAAATTTCCTGTGTGAAAACTGTCCATTAGCTATTGCAGTTGATCCAAGTCCATGATGTGTGCTCTTTCCATCAAGTGTAGCAAGATTATGATCCATATTGTCTCCAACATATTGCAAGAAGACTGTTTCATGTGGACATATAACCTCCTCAGTGCGATCATGCTTCACGACGTTCTGCTAGAACCTCATTACCTTTAAAAGAAAATGTTACTCATTAGAATAATTGCTTCCCTTCAATCATGGTCCATCTTATCACATCACAATTATCACATAGATTACCTGGTACACATATTTATGAAATTATTGCAAGCCATAAGATTTTAAACAAGCTCTCTGTTCATCCATTAAGTATAGAGGAAAAAATCAAGAAATCAATAAAGAACGTGATATCATTGCCACCCACCTCGTCGTAGCTTACAGCAAAACAAGTCTCAATAGAAGGATGTTGAGCCACTTTGATGCTAATCGATTGTCTGCTGCAACTGCTAACCCAAACTGTAATGGCATTATGGATTCTGGTTGTGCACCAGCAACTATTGCTTGAGATATTGAGGCTTGCTTCACTGGAAGCTTTATAAGTTCACCAACAAACATTTTCAATAGAACTGGTACATGGCAGTTGGTAGTATCTTGAATGTCATCTACGGTAGGATAGTACTCTGTTCCACGTTCATGGTTTTTTATCTCGTTTTTGATCAGTTTGCCTGCTGCTATAATTACACGTTTAGCCTCATCATTTGGCTCTGATTTGCATTCACTGTACCAGGTTTCTGTTAATATATATATATATATATATATATATATATATATATATATATATATATATATATATATATATATATATATATATATATGTGTGTGTGTGTGTGTGTGTGTGTGTGTGTGTGTGTGTTATATATATACAGAGAGAGAGAGAGAGAGAGAGAGAGAGAGTAGCCTACACGTATACTTTGATATGCACCGACCGAAGATTTTTACTACTCACCACATACACACTTTTTCATATTAACTAGAAATGATCTGAGATTGTATCATTCTTCTTATCCTCTAGCCTCCTTACACAGCCCAGCGTGCGCCCAGCCGACCGTCTTGTTTAGACCCTACCGTAGTCTTTTGGCGAGATCCTGCTCAGCAGAGCCTGAGCGAAGCGTATCCTAGGAACTCGAGAAACAAGTTACAAAAGGCCACCTCATGCAATAAACGAAATTGCCCGGCGACCGTCTTATTTCAATACCGGCTCTAGACTACCTCGTAAACTCTACAGTCACTTTGTAATTTGTATATTTTATATTCTATTTTTATTGAAAGAATCCCACGAACAAATTTTTACCTCTCCAGTTATGAAAGAATGACAAATATAGGAGAGCCACTGGCGGACTGCAGGAACCGTGAAAAAGCTATTATAAGAAAGACTGAAAAGACTCTATACAAATTGCATACAACCGATGCAGCAATGACATTTATTTCCAGTCATAATAACAACAATGGCCTACAGAGGCCTCCTTAACTCTGGGCAATGCTGGATGAAATCTCCGAGCCGAAACAGATTCATTACTATCTCGTTTTGGGGATGACGTCATGTCGGTATCGCCTGCAGGAATTAATGATAGCTGCCGGACCCGAGGACAGGGACATGAATTATTGCATCAGACGTGGCATTGATTTTGTCAAGATCAAAGGGTAAATGTAGCTGGCAAGGAAAATCATTTTTCTATTTTTCTTTTCATGGCGAGGAATGACGGAATAGTTTACGCTGTTTTTTGATGATACGTTTTCAGAATGTAAAAAAGTAATTATTCATTGTATTTAAAAATTTTTGTTGATTCTGTTAAAGCTTGTTTTGTCTTTATAAGCATTTCATTGCGGATTACATGGATCGTACTCTTTTTTTTTTTTAGCTTTTGGAAAAAAGGCAGTTCGTTTTAAATGGTAGTATTAGCCTCTCAGAACCTGAGTTTAGAAAAATCGAAATAATTCTTTCTTTAGGGTTATAATTTCTTAGATGTTTAAGACTGTGTCACTTTTCCTTTAAAAGATAATGTGTTCATCATTTTCACCTTCAGTGTTTATCAGGATTAGTTAAAATCAAAATAAAAGAAAAATTGTGAATAGACCCACCAGTAATAAATTTTCATGAGTGTTCATACATGGATGTCTGCTTTGTGCATATTGTGTGCATTTATATATCCTCCCGTAAACCAAAGGCTGTGTTGGATGACCATTTTAAAAATTTAACTTCCATTTAGGCGAACATGGCATTCGTGTATATATATATGTAATATTTGTGGATAGCCGTTCGACATAGATGAGAGCGAGCTCTTACGTGACAGGAACTCAGAGATATAAAGAGATTGTATAAATACAATAGTGTTGTGAGTGAGGCTGACCAAATACTTTTCAGCAAATGAAAACTAAGTAAATAAATTAATATAAATGGATTAGGTCTTGTCAAATAAATGTAGGACGTTCAGAAACAAATAAAAGAAGGTCTATATGGAAGAACTTTGCGCAGTGCATAACACTAATATTTTAACTAAGTTTTAATTACAAAACCAGTTTGACATAAATTAGAAGTACACAGTTACGCATAACATTGAAATCAGCGCTGCTTCAAATTCGAATGAAAGACTAAGCTTTTTTGGGGGTCCTTCTAGAGTCATCTTCAATTCCTGTAGGATCAAATTTTCTCCACTGTTGCCTGGATCCTCAAAAACCATGCAATGAACAACCAGCCATTAAAATAAGGACTAAAAAATTCAAGACTTTGGTGCCAAACAAAAAAGTTAAGTATACCTTAGTTTTACCAGACCACTGAGCTGATTAACAGCTCTCCTAGGGCTGACCCGAAGGATTAGACTTATTTTACGTGGCTAAGAACCAATTGGTTACTTAGCAACGGGACTTACAAACTTAATCCTTAGGACATTAGAAGAATTGAACATTGAGAAATAGAGAAAAAGAACTAAATGACAGTTCAAGAAAAGTGACGTGAAACTAAATAAAATCTTAACTTGATTTCAACCAACACCGATTTATTCATATTTAACCGAGCTTCAACACTAAATATAATGTATGATTATATCCATAAAGCAATCAATATTATATTTATGACCAGGACAAACTCACGACCTAACTAGTTGCACAGAGCTGAGTTGAGAGTATAAAACCATACCTGTAATGAATAGGTTTAATCTTTTCTTACCCCAAAACCCAAAGTATAACTTAATGATAATTATCACACACGTAAGAAAACCACAGCATTATATCAAACTCTACCTTGACCTTCTTTGTTCTTATAAGCAGGGCTTCAACGAGGCTTTCTTGAGTGCTATTCTGAGCTCATTCAATAGCAACAGGTCATCAGGTAACAATACCTGATGAAACATAGTGAATTTACCCAAACCTTTTATGTGCTGGCAGTGACCAGTTTTAGTTTTCTGAAAAGAAAACTATTGTGCAGGCTTTGTCTATCCATCCGCACTTTTTTCTGTCTGCCCTCAGATCTTAAAAACTACTGAGGCTAGAGGGCTGCAAATTGGTATGTTGATCATCCACCCTCCAGTCATCAAACATACCAAATTGCACCCTCTAGCCTCAGTAGTTTTTATTTTATTTAATGTTATAGTTAGCCATAATATAGGCCAGGCTACCACCAGTCCATAGTTAAAGTTTCATGGGCCGCAGCTCATACGGCATTGTATCGAAACCACCGGAAGATAGATCTATTTTCGGTGGCCTTGATTATACGATGTACAGAAAACTCGATTGCGCCAAAGAAACTTCGACGTATTTTTTACTTGTTTCTTTTGCCACATGTCCTCCATAGGGTGCCTGATTTTTCTTCCAACAGCAACGTGTCTTAACTTCAGCAGGAACTTTGGTCACCTCAGCTTTGTTCCTCCATCATACCATTCACCCACATGTGAAAAAAATTTCTATTACAATACTTTGAATGTTTCATTAATTTCTGCCATTTAAATGAGAGTGGCATTTGCCTTTGTCAGAGATCTCAGGCGACCCCTCTCCCAAGTTGGTTATCATTCCCCAGCACTGATTTAATCTAAAGAATCTATATTTTTCAAAGTTATGAAGTAAATGATTCTTTCTTAGTTGTTTTGCAAAATGTACAGAAGACAGCAGCATAAGAAGGTCTGAGCAGTTTTGTTTTTTAAAAATCAGAGCTTGTGAGATCAGTCGATAGCCGATAGAACTTACACTTACGGAATGAACAGTCTTTTTTGAGTTGGTTTTTACCCATTGACTATTTCATGATTGCTTTCCATATGTGAAGGATGTAATAACTTTATGAAAATATGTTTGAAAAAGACATTTTATCAATATGTTGCATTTTGGAGTCTGATTTTTTAATGATGGATATTGTCACGTTCACTCTGCCTTGAGGATAAAAAGATGGCTCTAATTTTGACCTTTGATAACAACACCTGACTACGGGTGGTGGCTGTGCTCCGGTGAACAGAAAGGTTGAAAAGTGAATATACCCAAAATTACCAATAAGATAAGGGATGGAGGTAAACTTATGTTGTCCGCTAAATAGTGTAAGTCACTAAAAGATATCAGATGATGAGATATTTACAGGAACTATCAATGGCGCTCCGTGGCACTACCAGAATTACTTTAGTAAAGTCACAAACATTAGAGAAAAGTGCCACAAAACTGCAAGCTTTTAACACTGGGCCTTTGTACGCTAACAAGCAATAGGTACGAGTGAGGATCCAAAGAATGCACAGGATGGGGGTACGTTAAGCAAGAATGGGCTGCACTGACAGTGCAGATATCTTGACTGGATATGGCACCTGGAGTATTCATGAAGATGGCACCGTTGATCTACAGTTGATATCACACAACAGGTATTCAAACCACAAATCTGCAATAGCAGGAATATTGAAAACGCAGAAAGGGACTCGAGTAATGATGAACTTGGAATACATAAGTAAAATATCAAAACACTGATTATGAACAATTACAGTAAACCACATATATGCAAATTAACACTAGTATTCCACTACTGGTAACACAATCACCACAATCAAAATCACAACACTCTCTGAGGGAGAGTAAAAGGTTATGGATATCAGAAAATGCAAGAACTGGTGGAAAACAGGTAGGATAAAATTGGTGAGGGATACAAACAACTTCCAATCACATTACCTTAGTCCATGGACAAGACTTGAAGTTCATAGAGCCAGGTTTCCGCAGTAGGGCGTCAATGGAATCGTTGTCACTTAGAATTCCCCACCATAGAGGAAATAAGGCGGAGTATAAGGGCGCTGATACAGCGCGCAGGGGTAAGGCAGCTGGTTAAGACAATCTTCAGTGTGACAGCGTAAAGGGGACGTCAGGTAGGACTTGATCAGACTCTCGTGGTACAGTTCTGGGACAGAGAAATGTCATCAGGATAACAAGCAGCATGATGTCTTAGGAAAACTAGCAGGGTGACGCCTCGAGAGTGGCTAGCAAAGAATGGTCCATCGGAGCCTGTATATATACCACATTTCTGACAACCTCTTCTTAATGGGGCACATTGCTAATCCGGCCAGGTGCCTGGAAATGGTCGTTGAGAGTCGGCTGATGAAAGGTTCAAGGAAGAGACGTAAAATGGTATTATAATTAGATGGGAGAGTCAAGGATGAGTAGGCGGGGATGCAGGTGTGGGTCAGGTCAAGATGGTGACCCTTAATGGTATGGAAGGTAGCTGAAATGGAGTTGAAACTCCTCAGAGGGTGAAGTTACAAAATTGGTTGGGGAATTAGTAACAATAGTGGCTAGGGAAAGAACTCTCAAGGGGTCGCAATAATTCCAATTGGCTACTGAAATTGTCACCTCGAGTGAGAATTACCAACGTCAGGTCAAATCAGTAATGACTTGGGGTACAGTCATGCATTAGTATCTCATTTAACACCTGCGCTGGCTTAACTCAAAAGGGGAAGGCATGGGAACGCTCGAGTGAAAACTCCCAAACAACTAGTGCTTCTTTCAAAATGTACATTAACTTATATTCGGAAAGGACGAATTTATGTTGACTTATATAAGAAAATCAAGAGGGAAAAACCAAATATAAACGAATTAACAAGGCATTTGTGACAATATCTTTAAATGTTCTCCTTAGGAGTAGTTAGAAGGTCTCTTAGGACATAATGTATCGTTAGTGCATACTGATGCACCATCATGAAGGGTTATGGCTTGTCTATCCCAAGTTTTGCTGCTGGTTGTGAGTTTAAAATTCATGTTAAGGAAATTTTTTTGGTTTCATCTACCATATAACCATATATCTTTTGGTGATGGATGTCTTAAATATTCTTTCTATGATATTTTTTCATAATGCTTTTAGAGAATCATGGTAAGATATTGTGGTAAATATTATACGTGTGACACTAATGCTGATAACTCTACCTTTTATGACTCATTACATTCTCGGTGTCTTAGGCTACGAAAGATTCACTAGAAAAATCAAAAAGAATAAAAAAATCAAAAAGAACATAAGGGCGTTCATAAAAATACAGACACACACACACACACACACACACCAAAATGGCAGGTATTTAAATCGACAAATTATTCTCTAAATTATCACTGTCCACTGATACCACGGAGAAATCTGCGCAATCTATGGGGCGTTTTCTGCGATTTCCAAGGACCTTCTGATAATGATGGTTGCCATTAATGACCAGTCAGTATCATTTGAGCAGTAAAAGATCTGCTAAACCAACAGGCAAAGACTAACTTTTCGAACGTAGATCATTTCCTATAAAGTATCGTAAGTTCACAGGAAAAATTTAGAGATAATCATATGATAATGAAGAATAAAAAATTTGCTGTAAACACGAAGTAGACAGCCATAACCCCCTCCACTACAACGTCCTTCAGTTTTGTCTCTCTTCTCCCTTCCATATGCAACATATATTTAAAATCTTGAGTAATCCAGGATTGCATTAATTTTACTTCACAGACCATTTTCCATTTCTATCTTTCTTTTTCTGCATTAACTTACCTTTGGAAAAACTTCCTATTCTCCCTAAATATCTGGTTGTAGGGCATACTGCATGAACTGTTATACCAACAGCATGCCTTGCCATTCTCCTGATTATGATAGGGAGAGAAGGGTCTCCTAAGTAACATTTATTGGTGGTTTCCATTGGAGGATGGCCTGGGCCTCCTTATATCAGAGGCGGTAACAATCGTTGTTGCCATCTAGGATTATTTTATGTTATTTTATGTTCCTTACAATTCTTTGGCATTGCTGGTCACTGCCGTGTTCCCTCATGTAGTGTTGGTATACCAGCCCCGTCATGCAGTTGAACAGAGATCCTCTTGGAAAGTCGAGTCCTAGTCATACCGATGCATGAATGGCAGCTTCCATTCTCAGGGCTCAATATTTGGTAAACCACTCCTCTACTCTTCACTGGATCATTGCTAGTAATGGCGCTATTCCTCATGAGATACTGGGCAGTCTTCCTATCCTTGTAATAGATCGTAAGGTTGGCTTTTTGCCTGCATCTGGGGGTTTTACATGGGTACTGATAATGTTCTTCAGGGCTGCCTTGGCTTTCTTATACTTGGTGTTCATTTAGACCCTGTAGGACAGTCTAATGGTCCTCTCACTTAGGGGAGGGGGTGGAGGCATGGTTCTCCTAAAGACACCACCTGTCGATGGCATTTCTTGTCACCCTGGCAACCCAAAGATAAGAATATCAATTATCCACTAGGGTTTGGCCGATGTGTTCAAGCTCATCGGTAGTGGTATTCCAAGAACAGTGTGAGGTGGCACAACGAACATTGGCGTTTATGACCAATTATTTAAATTTTTGGGGGGCATTCACTATTGCAGTTGAGGTGAACCCAACATTAGTGGGTTTACAATAGACCTGCGTGTGAAACATTTGAGGAGTGCTGGCAATATGGATGTCCAAAAAGTGAATGATTCCATCCTCACTTCTCTCACACATGAAGCAGAGAACAGATTCCTCCTCAAAGGTGCACCTGAGTGTCTCCAGTTCATCTTCGTCGGCCAGCAATGTTGATGAGGGTGTCATTGATGTACCAAACATACACAGCTGGTCTGGGGATCCTACTGAAGACAACCTGCTGAACAGCACACTAAGAGGAAAACCCATGGCTAAACCTTTGATCTGCATCCACATATGCCCTCATCAATAAATGATTAGGGCCTTCTTAGTACAGATTTCGAGCAGGCATTGTAGGAATGCCTCAGAAACGTTCAGTGTTGGGGTAGAATCAGCTCTGTAGACCCTGTCAAGGATTATCCATATCATTTCATCTATGGGCACATTGGTAAAAAGCTTCTCTACATTTGATGATGCAATGAGACCCTGGGATGGCACTGAGCAAAGACTCTCAAGAAACCCTACAGACAAAGCAATGCAGAGTTCACTGGGCATGTATGAAGTCAAAATTTTGTTCAAAATGTAAGCCAGCTGGAAGGTCGGAGTCTGCCATTGGCTTATTGTGGGGCATAGGGGGTTGTTGGCTTTGTAGGTTTTTATCTTGCCGTAAATGTAGCTGTGATAATCTTCCAAAACCTTCGTCAGATGTACAGTACCTAAGGCTGCATTATTATGCGATTAGCCTCATTCCTAATTTCGTCTAAGGATTCCTCATAATGCTGCGGAACATAGAAGGATCTCTTAAGTGTGTTGTCAAGTTTCCAGAGGTTCTCTCATCAGTGAACCAGGATGAAAGAGGCTGTCTTATCTGCTCGACAGTTACAGTGTCCTCCTTCTTGCAGAGTTCTTTCACAATGTTCTACATATCTCTCGTCATCAAGAGTATGTATATATATATATATAATATATATATATATATATATATATATATATATATATATATATATATATATATATATATATATATATATATATATTTATATATATGTACATATATATATATATATATATATATATATATATATATATATATATATTATATATATATATATATGTGTGTGTGTGTATATAACACATACACAGACACACACACACACACACACATATATATATATATATATATATATATATATATATATATATATATATATATATATATATATACTGTATATATAATATATATATATATATGTATACATATATATATATGTATATATATACACATACAGACATATATATATATATATATATATATATATATATTAACTTTATCACATACACAATTGTTCTGTGCATTAGTAGTATTACTAAAAGGACCTCATTCAAACTGGATGGTATCTAATGGAGTATGGATACTTGATAATGTGGAGTGTTTGTCCAAGAAAGCTTGTAACTTTTTCTGAATAAATACTCCATTAGATACCATCCAGTTTGAATGAGGTCCTATTAGTAATATATATATATATATATATATATATATATATATATATATATATATATATAACACGTATATACATTATGTATATATAATATATATATGTATATAATTACATATATATAATGTATATATATGTGTTATATATACATACATACATACATATACATATATACATATATATATATATATATATATATATATATATATAATGTATGTATATATATATATATATATATATATATATATACATATACATACATATCAGGGGAATCATAGGGAAGGCATCGTACTCATGTGCCGTTATTTTGGCACCGTTTCACGACTTATAGCCACATCCTCAATACAAATATAATGATTACGCAATATTTGACCAAATTCAATGAACATCGGCTTGTAAAGTATTTAAAATAACCTATAAATACCTTAAAATAGGAAAATACACTGAATATCAAAATTACACACAAAAATAGTTGTAAAATTCTAAAACAGTAAAATTATATAAAACACCTAAATAGTAAGGCCATTCTGTACCTTACCCTCGTAGAGGATGAGCAGTGACTAAAAGAATTTAGTAAGAATAAACCGCACTGGGTGATATACAACTGAGCAGAGGAGGATTGCTTATTTAGAGACAGAACTATCTGTTTTATCATAATGGACTCCAAGATAGTTACTTCGTTTTCACTATGTACTTGACCTACAATTGTAGAGACTTTGTTATCGATGTGCGTTTTACACAACTTAAAGTGTTTCCTAATATTTGATTCCTCGGGGTTTGTTTATGTACTGAACATTCTACTGTCTGTAAAACTTACTTTTCGTACCACCCACAAGTCTTTTGGCCACATCTAGGCACGTATATTTATAAACATCGGATTTTGGAAGAGGGATAAGGCAGCCTTTCATTTTGAATGGAGATCCGATTGTTAATGGATTTTTTTTGGAACCTTTTAAGATTCAACGCCGGGAATTCTTTGTGAATAATTGTCAGGAAATTTTTTACAAGCTGATGTTCACTGAGTTTGATCAAATATTGCATATTTTTTATGGATTATGCAGCGCTTGGTTTCAATGTTCGCGTTTGTTTTTTCATTCTAGCCTTGGGGATGTGGCTATGAGTCGTGAAACGTTGCCAAAATAAAAGCACCTGAGTACGGTGCCTATATGATTCCCCTGATGACATGTACCTTGAGCTGTAGCTCCGTCTTCTAAGTGTGTATATATATGTATATATATATGTATACATACATACATATATATATGTATATATATACACACATACAGACATATATATATATATATATATATGTATATATATATTAACTTTATCACATACACAATTGTTCTGTGCATTAGTAGTATTACTAAAAGGACCTCATTCAAACTGGATGGTATCTAATGGAGTATGGATACTTGATAATGTGGAGTGTTTGTCCAAGAAAGCTTGTAACTTTTTCTGAATAAATACTCCATTAGATACCATCCAGTTTGAATGAGGTCCTTTTAGTAATATATATATATATATATATATATATATATATATATATATATATATATATATATATATATATATATATATATGTATATATATATATATATATATATATATATATATAATATAATATAAGAAGGCCCATAAAACACTATTTAAACGTTGAAACCATATATTTCGGGCACTAGCTTCTGTGCCCCTGTTCACTGGTAGAATATGGACAGGTGGAAAGTTACAATGGTATATATACAAAAACATAAAGGTGTGGCCCTAGGCCTCCGATGCAATCATCAATCAAACCAACAATATGAACCTGTCAGGAGGACATTGGAAATCGGATGACATCGACACCTTAATCCTCAATGCCCTCCTGAAGAGGATGACCCAAGAAACGCGACCGCCAGATCCGTCGCCAAACGGGAGCTAATGAGGCCAAAAACCACTAGGGAATTTGGTCATTCTCCTCCTTCTTAAGAATCGCCACCTCCATAACATCGGAGGCCTAGGGCCACACCTTTATGTTTTTGTATGTATACCATTGTAACTTTCCACCTGTCCATATTCTTCCAGTGAACAGGGGCACAGAAGCTAGTGCCCGAAATATATGGTTTCAACGTTTAAATAGTGTTTTATGGGCCTTCTTATATTCATATTACATTGTAGTATTACAGGAAAATATATTATATATATATATATATATATATATATATATATATATATATATATATTTTATATATATATATATAAAGTTTTTTTATATATATATATATATAACAATAAAAATATAATGGATGATATATATATATATATATATATATATCTATGTATATATAACACGTATATATATTATGTATATATATATATATATATATATATATATATATATATATATATATATATATATATATATATATATATATATGTATATAATTACATATATATAATGTATATATGTGTGTTATATATACATACATATACATATATATATATATATATATATATATATATATATATATACATATACATATACATATACATATACATATACATACACATATCAGGGGAATCATAGGGGAAGGCATCGTACTCATGTGCCGTTATTTTGGCACCGTTTCACGACTTATAGCCACATCCTCAATACAAATATAATGATTACGCAATATTTGATCAAATTCAATGAACATCGGCTTGTAAAGTATTTAAAATAACCTATAAATACCTTAAAATAGGAAAATACACTGAATATCAAAATTACACACAAAAATAGTTGTAAAATTCTAAAACAGTAAAATTATATAAAACACCTAAATAGTAAGGCCATTCTGTACCTTACCCTCGTATAGGATGAGCAGTGACTAAAAGAATTTAGTAAGAATAAACCGCACTGGGTGATATACAACTGAGCAGAGGAGGATTGCGTATTTAGAGACAGAACTATCTGTTTTATCATAATGCACTCCAAGATAATTACTTCGTTTTCATTATGTACTTGACCTACAATTGTAGAGACTTTGTTTTCGATGTGCGTTTTACACAACTTAAAGTGGTTCCTAATATTTGATTCCTCGGGGTTTGTTTATGTACTGAACATTCTACTGTCTGTAAAACTTACGCCCCAGTGAGAATCTATTCTCACTTTTCGTAACACCCACAAGAGTCTTTTGGCCACATCTAGGCACGTATATTTATAAACATCGGATTTTGGAAGAGGGATAAGGCAGCCTTTCATTTTGAATGGAGATCCGATTGTTAATGGATTTTTTGGAACCTTTTAAGATTCAACGCCGGGGATTCTTTGTGAATAATTGTCAGGAACTTTTTTACAAGCTGATGATCATTGAGTTTGATCAAATATTGCATATTTTTTATGGATTATGCAGCCCTTGGTTTCAATGTTCGCGTTTGTAATTTTATTCTAGCCTTGGGGATGTGGCTATGAGTCGTGAAACGTTGCCAAAATAAAAGCACCTGAGTATGGTGCCTTTTCCTATGATTCTGATGACATGTACCTTGAGCTGATTCCTAATGACATATATATATATATATATATATATATATATATATATATATATATATATATAATATATATATGTGTGTATATATATATATATATATATATATATATATATATATATATATATATATATATATATATATATATATATATATATATATATATATATATATATAATATATATATTAATCCCTCCGTGACATATGCAAAAATATAATTTCAGAAAGACCATAATGGAATGAATAGTGAAACACAATCTCCTGCTCAGTTCCTCAAAAGTTATTTAATGAGACTATGGTGTCTTTTACTTACTAAAAACAAAGGGGTCTATTCGAAGTATGATGCACAAGATAAGTATTTTGAAACTATCAAAGGGCAACGTAATCTTTTTTCTCTCACTTGTTTGAATTTCTTAGCAGGTGAACCGCGCGGAATTCTTACCTTGAAATAATTCAAGAAAGAGACGCCGAGTGACGAGGGTAAAAGGAAAGAAAATATTTCTGAAGGGAAAATCGAAGCCTTTGATTGATGCTTCCCGCATGGATCGCATCAAAGGGACTCTTTTCCCTGACAGAAGTTTGAGACTGTGAAAGATTTGTCGGTTTTTCAAAGATTCATCATCCTTGGAAAATTTTAAAATCATAGTCAGGCGTTATTCAGTTCCATTCGTGGAGAATTGGAAATTACAAAAATGACAATTTTATTACAAAAATGACAATTTTATGCATTGTAATAAATATTTAGGAATTCACGGATCATGAAAAGAAATTTAATCGGAAGGGAATGCCTCATCCTTTTTTTATCTCTTTTGTAGATTCCCAGTGATAAAAATATTTAGCAAATCTAACTGCTTAGCTAAAATGATGCCGTTTCTCTGGAGACAAAGCCACTTCCAGTAGCAAAGTAACTTATCCATTTCTAATGAAGAGCTTCAACACTCACTGAAGATTTAGCCATCAAAGGGCAGGACGACCCAACCTTCACTAAAGACGGAAATAGTTGCAACGTAGGCTCCCTTGGGACTGGAAAAACCAGGTGCTCTCCGAGTAACGCTTAAGAATAGAAGAAAGCTGGACACCGTGGCCAGCGCTGAGTAAAAAGTCAAATATTTCTGGATAATCCTCCATGAGTTGCCGAATTCTTTTCTATTCTTACTTTTATGAAACAATTTCCTTGCATTTCTAGTTCTTCCTTGTCATCTAATTTGTTAAAAGTATCTTTGTGTAAATACTCCAGCACGCCAAGTATCAGTGAACATAACTGCATGAAAACACTGCATAGCAACCTCTTTTACATTTCCCTGGTGATCATATTTTCTCAGAATTTCATATTTGCATTTTACTGGTTTTTTTCTCTTGCAGTTTTATCATCAACCAACTCTATTTTGACATAGGTAACTTTTATATATTTTTAAGTTTTTCTTTGTAAAGATGCTACTGGCTCATTTAGCTATTATGTGGCTTTTTAGTTTTCTGTAAAAGGAAGCTATTGAGATGGCTTTGTCTGTCCGTTCGCACTTTTTCTGTTCGCCCTCAGATCTTAAAAACTACTGAGGCTCGAGGGCTGCAAATTGGCATGTTGGTCATTCACCCTCCAATCATCAAACATATCAAAATGCATCCCTGTAGGCTCAATAGTTTGTATCTTATTTAAGGTTAAAATTAACCTTGATCGTGCTTCTGGCAACGCAGCAACACAGGCCACCACGGCCGGCTGAGAGTCTCATGGGCCGCGGCTCATACAGCATTATACCGAGAACACCGAAAGATAGATAAATTTTTCTGTGGCCTTCATTATATGCTGTACATAAAACGTTTCTTCGGCGCATTTTTTACTTGTTTAATTAAACATCTACTTTTGTTTTCTTTTTTGCAAACGGTTGTTCTTAGTGTGCAATGTCTTCTGTAAGAAATCTTAACAAGATCTTTTGCTATAAGTCTTGTAGTTAGTGTCTAGTGTTTCTTTTTTTGGAGGGGTGGGGGGATGTTGGGAAGGGGCTGCAAAGTACAGAAACTTTCGACATTTGATGTTGATGTCCAAAATCAAGCAGCTAAAAAAAAACATTCACAGTGTTAATGTTTCAAAAGGAAAATATTTGTTTCTATGGCGTACAATGGAAAAACAGAAATTACTTGTGCATTGTCTTAAGAGTATGTGACATTAGCAAGTGATTTTGTTGAAAGAGGGTAACTTTCTTGCATATTAAACCCCAATCACCTAGCTCTTGGGGAGAGTCTTGATTTGGCTCCATTTAAGTTAAATTTTGAATGAGATTATGACTCCTGTAGGTACATGCAAAATTTAGTACTGAAAAAGATACATTTAGATTCTGACAAAAAATCAATTGCTGAAAGTAACATGATGAGAAAGGAGTGTCTTCTTCATTATTTGTCAATTACTGTTATGGAATGGCTCAGAACATTTATAATATTATAATGGCTGTCTATCTTTGAGATGACAACTTGACATCAGCTCCTTCTCCGAAAGATTGCTTATTGTATACTCTGTTGACAAGATAGCGTTTGAAAGTAATATTATGCTGAAGGTAAAAGAATGAATCTGGGACCTTCTAATTATAATTTTCTTTTTTTATATATAAATTTTATGTTCCTTTCTGTATTAAACGTCATTCAGTGTTTCACTTGCTTTGCTATTATCTCTTCTCTTCCTCAACTTCTTTATTCATTTGGAAATATATCACTATAAAGTGATATAGATGATGATAGATTATATATATATATATATATATATATATATATATATATATATATATATATATATATATATATACATACATACACATACATATACATACAAGTGAATGGCAATATAGCTCATGAGAACACTAAACAACTCCAAACCGAAAAACCCGAGTGACCCAATATTCAGTATACAGACAACGGTATTCTTTTGTCCAGACAGAACACTTCTTCTCCAATATGTGCTATATTACAACCGAATAACTTCAGTAATTTAATAAAGCGCTCTCTCGTCCCAGTATGTATTTCAATGCTAACACAATTATACATGTGATGGTTACATATTGTCATTGCCAAATAAATGGGATATGGAATGAAGAGCTTCCAACCTAAAAGCATCCAGGTGTCCATTAGGGAGATGCAGTGCCAACGTCAGTATGAATAGTATGTGCCTGGAAGATATCATGTCTTGTCCAAGAAGGAATCATCAGGGGACAACATGAAGAGACATACACCAGTATTCCAACTAAGCGCTTCCTCAATCCAACCTGGAGGAATATCGACAGAGCACTGAGTATAGTATAACTTTAGCCATCCTTCAACACTACACTGAAGACACATCTTCTGACAACTGCCATTGGAAAACTCTTACCCATAATTACACTAATGGTGATCCACTGGCAGAGAGGCAGCCCAGAACATCATCAAGGCTTTAGCCACGTAACCAGTAAGAATCAGTATTGAGTTACTGTGGCATCCTCATCATTAGGCAACGCCACATAAATTCCGCCACTACCTAACACTGATCCATTGCCCTCTAACTTTAATAATGAGCATGTTCTGTTCCAACAAGACAACCTGGACAGCCTCTTATTGACACTTCATTTTCGTCTCGAAGGAAAAGGAGATACCTGACTGTGTCCATAATATTTGTGAATGTTGCTGTGTCCTGTCGAGAAGTGATTAATAAGTAAATACGTTAGAATACTGACGAAGGAGCCATCATCTCCGATGAAAGCTACATAAAAGATGGTCTTTTTTTCAAAAGAATTATTATTATTATTATTATTATTATTATTATTATTATTATTATTATTATTATTATTATTATTATTATTATTATTATTATTATTACTGTAATGTAAACATAAGCATTATCTATCTAGATATTTTTATCTGCGTCACAGATTTCCAGTTTGAAAGTGATCCATCACCCCTATATGTTGGGTATGACGTCACGAAGGCATCGCAAGCGAAGGTAAGTGAACTTCCAGGACATGAAAAATTGCAGCAGACATGTCTGTCCTTTAATGTGAAGACCAAAGGTTAAAAGCAGCAACTGGCAAAGGAAAATTTCCTTTCGGTTTTTTCTTAGTGGAAATGAAATAGAATTACTTCTTCCGAGACTTTAAAATCAGCTTTAAAATGTATCACTTCATAAACAAAATACACATTATTACTGCATTTACAATTTACAATTTTTGTTCATCAAAAATTACCAATGTTTTATGCCAACATAATCAACAAGGCGATTAATTTGAATTTGAAATTAATAACACAGCTTTCTCTGTGAAATTTTTTTTATCTAGTTATGAGACAGTCCTTCATCTGCTAAATAAAATGCTAGATCTCTGAACAATCTCCAGGTTGAAAAGAGAAACCCACAAGATTCTTGTGTATAACTTGTTTACTGGTAAATATTTGCATATTACTTTGATCTCGAGCACTTTCAGGTCCTAACTCTGACCCTTTTTCAAGGGCCAGAATGAGAAGATCAGGCTGGGCCTTGAACCAGCACCAGCAATGAGAAGATTGCTGGGCCTTGAACCAGCCTGACTACCTCATCTCTTGAAAAAGGGTCACAGTTAGACCTGAAAGTACTCGAGATCAAAGTAATATGTAAATATTTACCAGTAAACAAGTTATACACAAGAATCTTGTGGGTTTCTCTTTCCATCTTCAGAAGAAAACTGAAAGAAGTTTTTGTTTGTTTAATCTCCAGGTTCTTAAGGCTCTATTTTTCCTGTGTTATTCTTGACCACTGCAATCATTATCTAATTCTCTCAAAAAGATTCGAAGATATAACCTTTTCGAAATTTGCTTTACCCCTTCTTGCTGAGGGGAAAGTCGTTGCACAGGGAAGAATCCATTCAAAATTATCAGTTTCTGACTCTTCAGTCATATCTAACAAATTATTATTATTATTATTATTATTATTATTATTATTATTATTATTATTATTATTATTATTATTATTATTATTAGAGTTTGTTCAAGCTCGCTACACTCGCTGGGAACCCGGCACTGCTGTCTCCCCTACCCTCCCGAACCCCTACCTACCCCGCCCCCACCTGGGGCGGACAAACAGTTTAGCAGGAGGAGGGTGGAAGTCTCCCCTACCCTCTTGTTCCCCTACCTACCCCACCCCCACCCCGGGAGGACAAACAGGTTAGCAGGGGGTGGGTGGCTTTGTCATGTCTCCCCTACTGTCACCCAGGGGAGGACAAACAAGATCCACTCGGATATTATTGTTAGCAATCATTATTATTGTTAATCAATGGAATTCAATTTAGAAGCAGATAACATACGGTAACAATAGCGAAATATAGTAGTTTATGAAATTTTGATTGTCAAGCCAATAGAAATAGGAAAAAAAGCAAAGAAAATAAGAATGTGAATGTGTAACTATTAAAAGGTAAGATGCATATATATATGTGTGAGTGGTGTATGTATATCATTCCATATAACTACCAAGAAAACTGTTCGAAATAAAAGAATTAAGCAACTGACCAATCAAAACCTTTAATTGGTTATTTGCGAATACAGGCTTCATAATAATATATACAGACTTATTGACTATATCTCGCTTTAGTCTTTCCAAATGAATCTGTTAATGGAGCTTAATTTACTGCTCTGGTGATACCTGTGCTGTTTTGTGCTTTTCGTGCCTCTGTTATGATGAAATAGGAGAAAGCCAATGAGAGCCTGTTTTCCTGTCCTGCTAATATTGCGGTTTGTCTCTGCAGGACATTGTACTGGGTGCCTCTTAGTATCGTCTGTCTGAGGTATCATTTAAATTCGTTCTTAACACTACGCAGAACAGCTTCCTTGGGGTCTTGTTTCTTCTTATGAGTAGAAAAGTATTTCCATGTCCTGCATTAGCCATTTTATATCTGACGCTGGGAATTCCACATTTTTCATCTTCTCCATTCCAGATCTGTCCAAAGCGTTCGTGTTCCTTAATATCCCCAACTCATTCTTCATTCTTCCTATATTTATGCTTCTCCCGATGGGCAGAACTGCATAATATATCATCTTCTTCACATTCAAGCAATATTCTTTTTACTGTGTCCAATATTCAATTGTTACTTCAGTATAAAGCATTATCAGTTTTGAGAGCTTGATCTAAACATTAATATCGCGCTGTGTAAGACTTCCATCATTCATAGTTTTTTTTTTTTTTTTACATGACTGCAATTTTCTTTTCCTCTTACTATCTTTGCCTGTGAAGATTGTCTCTAAGTTCTTTTAGAACCAAATATTCAAAAAACTAATATTCCGTTAGGACAGGTGTTTTGTTTTGACGACAATATTTGACCTACAGTATTTTTTGAAGCCTAGCAACACTCATCATCAATCGTCAGTATTCCACATCACGGTGATCTTATCTTGTCTTCGTTGCTTCAATATTCCTAATTTTCTGCCACACTCCGTCTTTTAAGAGATGGGATTACCAGTTCTTTTCGTCTTTAGAGAACGCTTTCGTTTACCCATCCCAGGTACTTTGAAGGAATAGATTTTTTTCAAAACATTTCACATATATCTTACCATTACAAAGGTAGAGAATTAGACAGGTCATAACTCAGTGCATTAGTAGTTGAAGGTTTATAGGTGCATCGGAACATTACTTCACTGAAGAAAATACTTGTAAAATTTTGACCTGATTTCCATTACAGTTTGAAATACCCAAATGTTGAACATCATTAATCTAAATCTATCAAACAGCGCATAATCTGGGGAGCATTAATAACAAGTCCCTCTGGATAACATTTGCACTTAAATTGAACGAAAACCTTTGTTTGGTAGATACGGTTAATTATTCAGGGAATCAGAAACAGCTGAAAGGTTAAATTTTACATATGTATGGTTCAATTCCCGAATGAAAACTGGCAGCACATCAAACCTGTCAATAATTTCACTGCTGTCACAGTTCTCTGAAGCGTAATGAAAATGCTAGAACTCTGTTGAGTTTAAAATAGTGCAAGGAGAGTTTATCACTTATCTACTTGACACCGGGGTAAAAAAATTTGTCATCTATTCACCACTGGCGATTATTGCTGTACGAGCTTGTAGGCGTGCGCGGAACCCGCTGATGCTGTCTCCCTTACCCTCAGCATCCCATATCTACCCGACACCACCCAGGGCAGGACAAACAGGTTTGCAGGAGGAAGGTGGATGACTTCTTTACCCTCCCATCCCCCTACCTACATACAGTATATAATTACATATACATACATACATACATACATACATACATCTATACATATATATTTATGTAAGTGTTTAGAGTATGTATACAGACATATATACAGTATATGTATATATATATATATATATATATATATATATATATATATATATATATATATATATATTATTATCTGCAACAATAAAATTGGATCTTCTTTGTCCTCCCTGAGTGACAGCAGGGCAGGCATGACACAGCCAGCCCGCTCCTGCAAACCAGTGTGCAGGAGGTGGGTGGCAGTGTCATACCTTCCCTACTGTCACCCGAGGAAGAACAAACAAGCTCCACTCGGATTTTATTATTGTAGATAACTAAAAAAAGTATATATCAAATCACATTTTATTATAATGGATTCATTCCACAGGCACCACATTCAAAATTCAGTAACTTGTGTGCTGGCCTTCGGAGCAGAATTAAATTCATCTACAACAAAATTCGGAGACACTTATAATTCATATAAATAAAAAGTCGTTACACCTTATCCATCCGTTTATATATATATATATATATATATATATATATATATATATATATATATATATATATATATATATATATATATATATTTATATATATATTTTATAAATATATAGACATATATATATATGTTTATATGTATATATTCATCACTATATATATATATTTATATATTCCCAAATATTAAGACAGATTTATGTTTATATATATATGGTTCACTGTCATTGGAATGACTTTTATGTATTCCCAAATTTAGAAGTGATAGATTTCCTTTCAACCTGGTTCGAACTCCTTGCCTGACTGGGAAACAACGAATTTATATTATAGAATATATATATATATATATATATATATATATATATTCATATATCCTGCCTGATATTGTATATATAACGATATTTATATATATATATATATATATATATATATATATATATATATATATATATATATATATATATATATCATTATTATGTGTTCCAAGCACATGGTTATTACACAAATAAACACAGAATTAAAAAATTACCTCACCTCAGCCCGATACCTGAACTTTCATAACAATAAAAATTACGGCTGAGTACTCTAAAGGTAACAGTGATCCCTTAACAAACTTATTAATCACGTGAAAAATCAGACTAAGTTTATCAAAACAAGTGTGAGGTATCAACAATTAAACAAGGAATATACTAGATTAAATGGGCATCACTCCATCAAACAACTTTAACTGTTTCCCTGGTCTTAATTCACTTCAGCAAAACTAAAGGAACAAGACATGTCTATCACTTTGCCTTATGCACATATTTAATCCCATTTACTGGTGATCAGTAAATGAAACACTGTTTTATTTAATTTTGAATGTAAAAATTTACTTTTAAATCTAGAATTTATAACTAGAATTCACAATCTGAAAAAATTTACCATTACTTGAAAACAACACAAAATTTAATTAATTCTTGAGCTAAACTACAAAGGTTAATTTATCAAGAAATTAAATCAATAAAGCAAAATTTAAACTAATAAGAATTACACAAGATTTGAAAAGAAAATCTTAGTAAATGAAAGTTAAATGAAGTATGCAATGTTAAATTATCAAGAAATATTTAAAATACTAAGTAAATAAATGTTAAATCACCAATATGTAAAATGTGAAAAATCAAGAGATTGCAAACAAAAGAACACACAAAAATATACAAAAGATTTACCAATAATAATTTCACTAAGGCAAAAATTCTCTCAATATAACTTATTATACCCTGGTAATAACAAATAAAATTCACTTTACCTTACAAAAGCTTGTGAAAACTTTTGCAAAATCACCTGAAATGCAGCTGCTTGAGATTCACTAAACACACTTTTTTGTTAGGTGCCTTTACACACTTTTCCTACATTCAGATCTCATGAGCTAAGATTAATACCAATGACCACACAAATATTTTACATTAATAAATACTCTTTTTTGAAGAAAGAGAGAGAGTGAGAGAGAGAGAAACATACAAACTGTCTCTAAAAGCTGAGTGAACAAATTTTTGGATTCCAGTTAGAAAAGAAACAATCAAATGGTATCATTGCCAGAGCAAAACGTTTTGAGGCCAACTAGCATGTTAGAACAATACTTGATCAGCGCAATGTGCTCTTACAAAACTAGGCACTATTGACATGTGCTTCAGTGAAAGACTTGTTCACATTTCTCAAAAGGTGCACATCTTTACCAAAAAATCGTATGGGACAAAGCTCTTAACAAAATCTCAACACAATTAAAAGACGGCAGCCGGCCAGTCACAAACGACATGCTTTCAAAACAAGACGAAGAACCAAAGTTGCTTTTCAGAATAGTACATGACATATGAGACAAAACCTTACACGACTCAACTGCCATTCCATTACTTGTTAACACATCTTTTGCAATGAAACTGAACCAAAACACGACATACAAAGTCACGAGTAGAGAACATGTGTTGCTGGGGGACAAAATGCGCAATCACATACTACATTATTATTAAAATGTATATATGTATTATTAATTCTAAATTATGCTCTTAAGTTATCCAAATCACTAACTCTTTTGAGACCTAACATTACACTACATATGATATTTCAACAATTATTACTATTACACAGAACACATTATAACTAGAATAGTAAACATACCAAAATCATAGGATGACATGCATATCAAAAGGCAACATTATGAATATATATATATATATATATATATATATATATATATATATATATATATATATATATATATATATATATATATGTATATATATATATATATATATATATATATATATATATATATGATATATAATATATATATATATATATATATATATATATATATATATATATATATATATGAATTTCCTGGGGTTATATGATTTCTAGAGATTTTTACAGGCCGGCAATGGAAACTTTATTTATTTGGCCTTGGAGTTCTGACTTACATAAAGGGAAATCGTAAAAACAAAGAACAAGAGATGATTTTAGGAGCTGAAGGCTCTACTTCATAAGGAAATGTTACATAAAACACTTGGGATAAATGAAGGAATTATATTTACAAAAGAAAAGCATTAGAAGGGAAAATGGGTAATTGAATTGTTAAAGGACTTGCAACACCTGAAGATCCTCCTACTGGAGTCTTGAATAAGGGCAAGGCACAGTCCAAGGTGAGTCCACAGCGAATAGATCCCTCTGCAAGAGAGATTTACACATTACACGCCAGTAAAGGAAAATATAACACAGAATATGACTTGAGTCAGCACTGAGGGTGCCAAGGACTTAAGGAATAACTGAACACTTTACACTGGAACACGAAACACTGCAAAAGGCACTGAACAACTGACACAAGGATGAGAAAACAATACTGGCACTCAGTAACACTTCAAAAGGGCAAACAGTCATGACTGAAAAGGCCTCCACTCATACTTTACTAAAAGGGGGGGATGGTTAGCGGGGCTCTGGCGTAGAATGACGGCGGGCGTTCACACATGTGACATCGCACTCAGGTTCCTGGGTAGGTCCTTTCGAGGATGACCATACTACTGGGTTCATGTCAGGAGTCTGGTGTGGACATCTGGGTGGAGGGTGACCTCTCAGTGTCTTGTAAAACTCGCCCGCGTGTATGGCTATGCTAATTGCTAACTCCCATTACTGACTGCCCAAAATTTTCCTGTCCCTGGCTTCCTTTTAAGGCATCTGCCAAGAGTAGGGGCCCTGATGCCGGGCCCATATGGTGACCGTGCCCAAAATGTGTCATCTTCCAGGTGTCTTGACCATCTGCTTGCATCTCCCCAGGTGTCCTGTGGAAAGACAATCCAGCCAACTCAATCTGCACATAGAAAGGTTGTTTCAAGCAGCTTAGTTGGGCTAAGCTGCTTGTGGGAGTGGCACCCAGCCTCTCATCTTTGCTCCTTTCGACAGTGCCATCTAAATGTCTGTTTCAGGTAAAGAAAAGGGACAGATCGAACTGTTGATAACCTTAATTGTTTTAATATCTAGGTCCGCTAGGATCGGCTATGCAGCGACGATTCTATTCTTAATAACTAGGGGCAAATTAAGGGTTGGCTGTGCAGCTTCCTTGTACTTTCATAATATATATATATATATATATATATATATATATATATATATATATATATATATATATTATATATATATATATATATATATATATATATATATATATATATATATATATATATATTATTATATATATAATATATCTACATATGCATGTGTATATATATATATATATATATATATATATATATATATATATATATATATATATATATATATATATATATATATACACATATATATGTACAGTATATATATATATATATATATATATATATTATATATATATATATATATATATATATATTTAGGCATAATTTTTTACGGATACAACATTCACTGAATAGAATGGCTTTCTCATTGTTAACCAGCTTTTTTGTTATTGCTCCATATTTTCTTACTATTTTCTTCACTTCACTGTTTAGGGTACTGATAGAGACGTTCAGGTAATGGGGTTCTTCCATTTACTTCAGTAATTATACACGCGACAGCTGTTTCGTCAACCTATACGTATTGGTGTTATCAAGCGTACTAATGCAAAAGTGGAAATGCATGCATTCTGTGCCGTCATGAGGACGGAAAGGTAGTATAGCTATCTAAAGACTTAGATTTAAGTATTTACAAGAGATTGTGGTGAAATATTGACAAAAATCAAGTGTTATACGATGAAAATAACTTATATGTACAGATTATACATGAATATATACTAATTACACATATGTTCAATTTCTATATCTTTATTATGCTTTCCTATCCAGTGCTCATGGTCTTGTCCCACGTGGTTGAAGGGCTGTCTCCTACATGAGGGCAAGGATCTTTCTGCCTCGTGTTGGATGTTAAGGCTGGGGCGCTGCATGGCGATGCTGCCTGCTTCTGCTATCAATAAACGGTTGTAATTGTATTCCCTGTGTACGATTTTGGTGTTCAGGAGTAGTTCTTGCAGGGATGGTTTCTTATCGTGGGTGTCTACAAAGTGCTGATGAATAGCGTCTTGGTTTCTGTGGGCCTGCATATGTCGTTTCAGTGTAGTAGTTGTGTGTCCAATATAGCATTTTGGGGGGGACTGACATTGCTCGTCAGTACAGACAAACTTGTATAATATGTCAGATTGAACCTCTTTTTCCATCGACGAGTCCGTACTGTTTTTCATTATTAATGAGGCCATGGGGGTCGGTTTACAGTAAATTCTTGTAGAAATTTTATTATATGGTGGTTCCTCTTTGCAGTATACCAAGGATGACTTTCTTTTCATCTTCATGGTGTTTGTTGTATGTTGTTTGGTGGTATATTATTATTTCCTTGTCTTTTTCTTGTGTGTCGTTCCTCTGGGTTGGGTTATGGAACTCCTGTAGTCTCTTTTTGATCACTTGCTTGATCATAGTATCTGGGTGGCCAATATTTGTGAGTGGCTGTTGAACTCTGTTAATTTCCTCGTTTGTCGCCTTCCATGTTGAAAAGTGTGTTATGGCACGCTTTATGTATGCATTAACTACAGATCGTTTATATGTATCAGAGCATTCCCCTCTCTCATTTAAACGCCTCCCAGCATCTGTGGTGTTAGTGTATACGGTGGTATTGTATTTGTTATCTTTTTGTGTCACAAGTACGTCTAGTGTCAACTGACTTTCCTGGTTTGACAAGGCTGAGAAAGGAGCACATCACTGAAACCATGTTATTCTGGATAAATATGGCTTTAGTCTGTTAGATTTCATTGCATAGTTTAACATTACACCATGCAGTTTCTTGTAGATGGACTATTGATGCTATTGGTCAGAAGCTGGCTGCCATTCTTATTAACAAGAGGTACCATCCTTATGAATTTCCTGAAACATGGAAGCTGGGTTCTATTTAATATATATGTGTATATATGTATGTATGTATGTATATTTTCATGATGTTGCCTTGCAATATGTATATCATCCCATAGTTTTGATATATTTACTCTTCTATTTATCATGTATTATGTGTAATGATAATGATTGTTGAAATATATGTAGTACAATATCAGATCTCAAAAGAATTAATGCTTTAAATAACTGAACAGCATAATTTAGAATTGATAATACATTTTTAATGGCAATGTAGTATATGAGGAACATGTGTGTCCTAGTGAGGGGTTTGTTTCACTTCAGCTGTCATCACAAAAGATAAAGCAATGAGAGGTTAGGATAACAATTGATGATTCGTTCTGAAAACCAATTCGGGTTTTTCGTTTTGTTTTTAAAAACATGCCAGTTATAATTAGCCAGTTTTCACCGTGTTAGGGTTTCTGTAAAACCTTTCTCTAATACAAAGAGAAGGCGAAAGTTTCGTAATGTTACATACATGGCTCTGATCATGCATGCATTTTTGAGAATACGAACTCATGGCAATTGTGTCATGTTTAAGATTGGGTTGCTCTGATCATGTCTTGTCCCGATTGCGTTCAAAACGTTTTGTTTTCGTATCTCATTCCCAAAATGCCTCAATGACATCACTTGAGTGTTTCATGTCTTATTGGAATCCAAAAGTCTGTTCATTCTAATTTCAGAGACAGTTCAGTTTGGTTCCCTCTCTCTCTCTCTCTCTCTCTCTCTCTCTCTCTCTCTCTCTCTCTCTCTCTCTCTCTCTCTCTCTCTCTCTCTCTTCAAATGAGAGTAATTAATAACATAAAATATTTGTGATCACTGGTATTAAATATAGCTTTTGAGATCTGAGTGTAGGAAAAGTGTAAAGATTTGGAAGGCTCCAGACAAAAAGTGTGTTTTGTGAATATAAAGCAGCTGCAATTGAGTTTACAAAGGTATTCACAAGCTTGTGTAAGGTAAAATGAATTTTACTTATTATTGCCATGACATAATAAGGTATATTAGGAAAATTTTTGCCCAAGTGAAATTATTTGTGTATTTTTGTGTGTTCTTGTGTTTGCAATCTCTTGATTTTTGTTGATGATGTAACATTTATTTACTTAGCAATCTAAATATTTCTTGTTAATTTAACATTGCATACTTGATTTAATTTTCATTAATTAAGATTTTCTTTTCAAATCTTGAATA
>NC_089789.1:2884068-3006568 GCF_040412425.1 Macrobrachium rosenbergii | reverse complement strand
TCATACTCCTGAATAAAACTGAATTTCCACAGTGAAGAGGCAATACTGACATTTTGGCATCTCAGTATATAAATAGATGAATATATATATATATATCTATATATATATATATATATATATATATATATATATATATATATATATCTAGATTTTAAATATACGCTGTTCTCACCTTCAAAGACTGTTCATATAGGCCTAAAATCCTTTTAGGTAGGACAGTCCTACCAGGAAGGAAGGAACCCCCCCCTAAGCTACAGAAGAGGAGTAGAGAGGTTTTGAGCAGCAGGATTAAACAGGATGCCAGTGCAGGTGAGTCATGGGAGAGAATCTGCAGACTAGACTTCCTTTTAGATATTCTCACTGTAATATCTGCATTCTTATTAGCACCTCTCTGCTGGTAATTAATTTCCTCCATAGGCCACGGGGTATCTCTGCCCATACCGAGCAGACACGAACAACATCACCAGCCAACGAAGTTCCTTCTCAGTCTATGCCTAGTCTTCCAGCGAGCAACATCTTGCTCGTGCGCGCTGTCCCTGGCGCGTCATTTGTCCTTTTTGTATCTGATACGCACGTGGTCTTTAAGGGGTCAGAAGCAACCAGGGCACAAGTGCCCTTAGTTGCTAGATAAAGGGAATCGGATCCACAATATTGCAAAGAGCACCTTGCAATATATGATCACCAGTAAGCCTGCATTTTAGTAATTTATTACCACTGTCTGTTTCTTTGACTGAAGATCTCATTTTCCTTCCTTCAAAATTTCCATCTCTCCTCATACATCCCCAGTAACAAAGCCTAACATGTCAATTTCCCTCATGAATTACGTCCCTTAAATAAATTAATCATTGCATTGAGATAGCTTCATTGCACTTCCATGGTGTTAAAATTTTTGCTAAATAACATAAAGTAAACCTTCCTCCACGGGGGAATAATCTATTGCTAATGAGAGATCTTTTACATATGAGTTGTTAGCTGGATAATCTATTTCCAGAACGTGTTCTAGTGATCGCCTGCCAACTCTCTTGCTTGGAAGAATTTCTGCCTCATGCAGGTAGATTACTCAGAGTACAACATTCCCTGAAAATCAGTTATTGCAATGAGTCCCCAGAAGTGATCCATTGTGTGAAATTTTATATCTTAACTATATTCAGTACACCCAGAATCAGTATTGTGAGTGATTGTTAACTCTAACTAGGATTCTCATTTATTTGTTGTTTAGAACTGTTTCAGTAATATTGCCTAAATCACTTTAATGTATTCAATAAATTATATATTCTTGTACTGATTAGTTTTAAACTGGCAACCTTCTTTCCTTTGTTTTATGTAATGTACGGACTTTTTCAGCCTGAATTGGCATGTTACGTGGGTCCACTGTGAGTGCAATGCAGAATTTATCTAATTACTAAATTAAGTAATGTAATTAACAGTGCACCCACATAAGAGTGGCTGACCTCGCCAGCATTCTCTGTAAAAAATTATCATACTAGTTTTACTAAGCTAGCCTACAGAGTCAAAACGAACTTGGAATTAACTTAAATTAACGGGAATTGAAAATGAATCATTTCATCTCTTTCAACAAAAATTTCCAAAGCAAGAAGAGTAGAGGTCTGAGGTAAGGTTGTAAATATCGATCTTATAATGTAAGAATTGTGTTAGGTGGGGAAAGTGTTAGATAACTGAGTGTTGAATTTATAATTTACGAATAGAAAAAGTTTGGAAAAGATTACATTGAAGTGTCTGAATTCCGTTAGCAGATGACCTCCAGGTCAGAGAGCTGAGTTATCGAGTCAGATATTTATGTTTTGCCACCTTGCCGGCCAACGAGTATTGCATGAATATTAAATGTCGAACTAGTACAGCTTAGTGCATGAAAAAGGAGAGCAAGTGTGTCCAGTTTCTCTCAAATAGGATAGGGGAACAAATTTGTAAGTCCATAGGACCGGTTGGTAGCCTTAAGCTGGGCCCGGGAGTGGCATGGCCCACAATAGATCCTAGTCGACTTAACTTCTTGTGATTACGAATTATATCAAACTTTGCTGTTATTAACATAACAACATTATTGGTGTTTTCAGTTCATAATTTGCAATTATGCATAGGCATCAATCGTGTCATCCGAGAAGTTAAGTATTTCCTTCTTTCATGTGTCGTAAAAGTAGCAAAGTTGGGCACTTTGTGTGTTTCTTCTGTGTGACTTCACTAGCGCCCCAAGACAACTTCACGAGGTGAAATCAGCTGTGCAGGGTCACGTGATTTGTCTGCCATCTTGTTGGTTACCTGAGCAACCTTCACTAGCCACCATCTTGTATTCACAGTCATAGTACACAAATGCACATGGCTTTGGTTACATTTTTCACTAGTGCCAGCAACCTTCAACTGTCATTCAACACCACTTTCACTCATATCATTCGCTGACAGCAGAACCCTCTACTATGTGCATACCTAATGTCATGTCTTTACATAATAACTTAAAAAATCTTTTACAAAATAATTAAAATAATGGGAACTATATAGACAAATACCTTTCATACAAATTCCATAAAGTGAAAAATTTAGTCAATTAGTTAGGCATAGCAAATAATCTTTATCAGATATATGTTCTCAGTAGAGGAGAGAGAGAAAGAGAGAAACTCTGACATTTTACAAGTACACTATTTAACCAAAGTTAATAAGAGCATGGTTTGTTAATCGGGTAAGATACTATTGGAAAACAAAAAGGAACTTATAACTTGCAAAGCTGAGTGAGATAAATCAAACCCAATTTATACAAAAACAAAATTCAACCTTTGGGTTAATACATCTCATCAGTGTACCTTGCTTGTTATTATTTTGCTTTCCTCTTTACTCATTCACACATAGTGGGTAATTCGCATACACACTTGTGTCACAGTACTTGTAACCATTTTCACTCATTTTTGATTAAGCACTTTAGGCAGCTGAACGGGCACTCACACCATTTCTTAAAAGAAAAGAACAGACCAAAATAAAAGAACACCTCTTCCCGACATGATAATTTTGGGGGTGAGGGACAATTAACTACAGTTATCCAAAAGTGCCAGCACAAATGGGTCATTTTCCAAGACTTAATCGAGTAAACACACAAAGATTCCTCCCACCACATGAAAGGAAGCAACGTTCACTAGTAATTAAAAACCCTAGTCACCTACAAGTGCCACCAGAGGGATTCCCCTTTCACAGTGCCACTAATCTGAGGCACTGTCATCAAGTAGCCTAACTGAAGCATTTACCCTTTTCCTTTCCTCTTCCTTATTGCTTGCACTTTGCTTCGAGCAGAGTGCCATTTCCTTTAGTACAATTAGTTGTACCACAAGTTAGTGTTATTCCTTGGAATACACCAGCACCCTAGTGCCACCAAGAAGGAGTCCTGTTTGACTGCACAACCTGCACCTGTACCTTGAGATACAGAGTGCCAACAGTAGCGTGTCTTCCCATAAGGTTTTGCTAACCAAAGACCGCTCCATTAGTGTGACCTCTGAAAGGCACACTCAGCCACAGTGCCACCTTATTAAAAAGGTTCCATTCCATTAAGGTGTCACCAATTTAAGGGGCACTTCCCAGAATCCTTCCACTTCCCAAACCGATTCCCGTATACGCCCTGACCTACTAGAACCATGGCGACAGAATGTTACCAAATTTTCCTGAATCTGGGAAGGAGGCAGGTCTCACAGGAGGGGAACTTACAAAATGGATAAAGGAACAACTGGATGATTTATCCCAGAGGGAGAAACAAGACAGAGAAGAGCAAAGGAAGTAGGAAGAAGCAAAAGCAGCATGAGAACGGGCAGAAAAGGAAGAGCAGAGGAAGGAGAGAGAAGAACAGAGGAGGTATGAAGAGGCAAGGGAAGAGAAACTATGTCAGTATGAGTTAGTCCTTAAGGAAAATGAGACTGAGCTTGAGAAAGCACGACAAAACAGTGCTACAGCTCTAGCCCACCAGCAAACTTCCAACCCCACACTTGCTGCTCCAAATACTCCAATATCCAGCATCAATTCTTTGATGTCCAAGTGGACGAAGGACAAGCCAGCAGCATGGTTGGAGGAAGTAGAAACACTCTTCGAAAACTACACCACCATCGAGATGGAGATGGAGAGGGCCTTACTGCTTTCCAAGCATATGGAAGGCAAAGCCAAGGCCACCCTCCGCTCGCTGGAGAAGAGTCAGAAGGGAAACATGGAGGTCGTTCATAGGGTGATAACAAAAGCCTATGAGGTCACCCCAAAGAAATGGAGACAGCAGTTTAGAGGTCTCCCCAAAAAAATTGGTCAGTCTTGGGCTGAATGGGCCTATCACAAGACCTGAGCTGGTTCTCATCGGCTCGAGTCCATGCCGTGCACAGAGTTTGAGGATATGTTAACAGGACCATGCTGGAGGATTTCTTCCAGTGTGCTCCTGGGCCCCTAGTTGTGCACCTCAACAATAGGTAGCCCAAGACACTCATGGATGCCTGTCATATGGCTGATGATTGAGAGACCTACAACCCATCTAACAGCATGTCTAACCAGCACATATTGCCACCCAGATGCCTCTCAGGGCCAGCTCGCCCAAAGAACAGACTCTCCTCCAGGCCAGTATGCAACTACTGCAAGAAAGTGGGACACTCCGAAGCCAAGTGTCACTTCAAAAAGGGGGCTAACAAGCAGCACCTTCCCAATGGAACCCAGAACTCCTCTCCATCCATCCATTTCTGTCACCGGGTCAAAAGGGTCCCTCCTGTGGTGCTGGGGTGCTGGAATTCCTGCCTGCATCCTTTATCAAACAAGTCAATGTCCCTCCAGTGCCTGGCACAACATTCCTCACCCCGAGACAAAGGAGGCAGTGGACCTAACACTGCAGATATCATCACCAGAAAATAGATGGACGATGACCTGGGAGCCATCTTGCACAGGAGCAGGTGACAACACTGCACAGGCAAGAATCACCTCCTCTGCCCACTGGCCCTCCAGTGCCTAGCTGGAGGCATTAACTGCAGCATCACCAGAAAATAGCACAGCCACCTTGCAGCCACTGCCAGAAGAATCACCTCCTGTGTGGTTGAACACTCCAGGCCCAGTCCTCTCTCCTCACAAAAGGATGGCCACCAAAGACTTCCTCCCTCACAGTTAAAGGAAGCAGGCAAAAGCCAATACCGCTATAAGACCTGCAAGCTGCAAGGGCACTCCACAAACTGGCCTGGGTGACCTAACAAGCAACACGCAGCAAATACCCCAGCTAGATCCATTTCAAGAGGCTCTAACCTCCACCTGGGACAGGAATCTCTGTCTCAGCCCAATTCATGCACAACCAGGGGTTTTGCACCTTTGGGTCCATCGTCAGGCACACCTGACTACAAATCTCTGCCAGTGCCACTTGAGAGTCCCGAGCAATGCCACTTTCTGTGCATCTTGGATGCTGAGCCCTTACTAGCCTTGAATACTGTGCCTGGCCCTAATTTGGTGCCAAAGCCAGTGCCAGATTATGTCACGGATCCTCCTATGGGAGATCCGCCCAACTTCACTGAGTTGATCATTGCTACTTGTGAGCCTCCAGCACCCAACGATTCTTCTTCCTCATCACCTCTGTCCTCAGAGGATGACCCTCTGGCGGACCTCACTGTTACACTTTCTTTGGTTGACCAGGAACTGGCCTGCCAGGATGCCGCCGATGTGGCTGCCCCTGCTCCAGCTGTCGCAGCAGCTGAAGTAGGGAGCCTTCCAGTAGCCTCTGGGGTTACCCATGACTTTGCTCCCGACGGCCGTTCTGGCCTTTCCTCGGAGTCGGTGCCCTCATCACCGATTAGGCCTGTCATGAATAGACCTTGGAGGAATCCAAAGAAGAAGAAAAGGGGGCAGAAGAGATCCAGTTAGCCTAATAAGAGCCACGAGCTCTCCTTGGCACCCGTGTCTCATTGGCACGGTGCCTTCCCCATCATAGAGTGATCCCGGCACCTAACCCAGAGGAGGTGGCCAGAGTGATCTCTGCTTAAGAAACATCTTAACATCCTAGGTCAGATCTTGTAATTAGTAGGAGTGACTCAGTAAGTGTAATAGAAAGAATTTTGTGAATCAATTAATGATCAAGAAATGTCCATACTAGAGCTAGATGCTCATGACATGCTTGGCACAGTGCCTTAATTGAGGAAAAATGTCCCACACACAAAAAGACCGAGGAGGTTGATGAGTACCCCTCTCACCAGTATCACTTACCTTGTCATTAACCGTCTCGCGCTTACGGGGGTTCCTATGGCGCTACCCGGTGCGTGACTCATGCCATGGAGGGAAAAAAGGGGCTCACGCAGAAAAGCTTCTTTGTAAAAATCGATATGTCCAAACTATAACTGATATAGGCTTCGGGTTTGTTTCAGGATGTCGGCAAATGATTGAATTTTTTCCTAAAGCAATCAGAAAATCGTTGGAAGGCTTAGAAATAATAAAAAAAGATGTGATGAACGTGAAATTTTAAAGGAAAATCATAGATATTATTTTTAAATAATCATGAAAAATATAATAATTAGGTTTTGGGAGTTTATTTTATACATAAATTGTGTGGAAATGTTTTGAACTTTTATGTGGAAGCAATCATTTTGCTATAAATATGTTTTCTAATTAGCTGTTACCGATTAAAAATGCTAGTTTTTTTACGGAGTGCAATTTTCAGATTTTCCAACCTACTTATGTTGATGTTTCATATCGTATCTAAGTAAGAAATAAAGATAGAAAAAATAAAGGTGGCATTGGAAAGCTGAATAGATTTATATATATATATATATATATATATATATATATATATATATATATATATATATATATATATATATATATACATATATATATTACCTAAAATCAATAGGTGTTCCCAGTAAATAATTGAGCAATTGAAGCCCAAAGACGTAAGTTTTTTTTTTACATAAAGTCTATTGTTCGCTAAAGATTTTTATATAGGAACGTTGATATTTTTACATTTTGCTGTTCAGCTCGATAAAGTACAAAGAATGGCCGTTCGAATAATATATAATACATACACATTGAAGTTATTTACAGATGCACAAACAGGCGTACAAAAAATTATTCACGCACTCGTAAACCCTAGGCAGAACTACTCAGCTCGACTGGGTTCTCGAGTGCTCATATTTACGCTTACATTTTTCGTAATTACTCGGTAATGAATAAAACTAAGACAAAAGTGAAAATTGCAATGGAAAGCTGACTAAATTTTCTATGAATAGCCCATGTAAAAGCAATAAGTGTTCCCAGAAAAAATTTAGCAGTTGAAGCTGAAAGACAGAAATGTTGTTGAAAGACAGAAATATATGTAAAGAAAAGTAAATTCTTCACTATTTATCTTATCGAAAAACACTCGAAATATTATTAAAAATACTCAGCAATCATTTGCAAACACTTTTATAAAATATTATTAAAAATACTCAGCAATCACTTGCAAACACTTTTATAACAATAACAAAAGTGGAAGCACTTCACAAACGCAAGTAAATGGCGACAAAGCAAAAAACGTGAGAGCGCTAAACAACGTGCTGAACTCGGTCAAAAAAGGAGGTGAAGTGCATTAGTTGGGGGAAGACTGCGGCACATGCACGATACCTATTGGTTTTCTGTTTACGTTTTCTTGTAGGTCCAAGAAGTTGGTGCTATGGTAGTGTGATAGTGGATCATGTCAATAACAAAATGCAGTCCAATTGTTACATTTGCCTAGGAGTTAAATTTCACTGTCATCGGAGACAACAAGTACATATCCATAGACACCTTTTGAGTAGTGATAGGATTTCTTTAGTGAGTAAGTTAGTAAAGCTCATATCCCCATCCTAGCAGTTAGGCAGGTCACCTTAGTTAGCTACATTGCCAGGGCAAGACTCATTCAGGGAGTGGAGTAAAGTAATCGAGGCAAACAGCTTGCTTAGTACAGGCTTTCATGCCTGAAAGGGAGCGAAAACCTTCTCAAAGGGGCGAGCTATTATAAATATAGGCTGTTCTCGCCTCTAAAGACTGTTCATATAGGACCTAAAACCCTTTTAGAAAGGACAGTCCTACGGGGGGGAGGAAGGAACCTCCACCTAAGCTGCAGAAGAGGAGTAGAGATGTTTTGAGAAGCAGGATTAAACAGGACGCCAGTGTAGGTGAGTCATGGGAGAGAATCTGCAGACTAGCTTCCTTTTAGATATTCTTACTATAAGATCTGTATTTCAATGAACACCTCTCTGCTGGTAATTAATTTCCTCCATAGGCCATGGGGTATCTCAGCCTATACCGAGCAGACACGGACAACATCGCCAGCCAATGAAGTTCCTTCTCAGTCTACACCTAGTCTTCTAGCGAGCAACATCTTGCTCATGCGTGCTGTCCCTGGCACATCACTTGTCCTTTTTGTATCTGGTACGCACATGGTCTCTAAGGGGTCAGAAGCGACCAGGGCACTTGTTAGATAAAGGGAATCGGCTCCACAATATTGCAAAGAGCACCTTGCAATATATGATCACCAGTAAGCCTGCATTTTAGTAATTTATTACCCTCATGAATTACGTCCCTTAAAGAAATTAATCATTATATAGCTTCACTACACTTCCATGGTGTTAAAATTCTTCCTAAATAACATAAGGTAAACCTTCCTCCACGGGTGAATAATTTATTGCTAATGAGAGATCTTTTACATATGAGTTGTTAGCTGGATAATCTACTGTATTTCCAGAACGTGTTGTAGTGATGGCCTAGCACCTGTCAACTCTCTTGCTGGGAATTACTGCCTTATCCGGGGAGATTACTCAACATACAACGTTCCTTGAAAATCAGCTGTTTCGAGGAGTCCCAGGAGGGACTCAGATCCGTTGTGTGAAATTTTATATCTTAATTATATTTAGTAAAACCAGAATCAGTATTTTGAGTGGTAGTTAACTCTATCTGAGAGTCTCATTTACTTTAATGTTTAGAACTGTTTCGGTAATTTTGCCTAATTCACTTTAGTATATTCAATAAATTATATATTCTTTTCTTTGTTTTATGCAATGTACAAACTTTTCCAGTTAATTGGTATGTTACGTGAGTCCACTGTGAGTGCAATGCAGTTTATCTAATTAATAAATTAAGTAATGTAATTAACCGTGCACTCACGAATATATAATATATATATATATATATATATATATATATATATATATATATATATATATATATATATATATATATATATATATATATATATATATACATATATGACTCCATTTAACCTTTCATCAATAGCTGGAGTACCTACTGCATATGATTTTCTATAGAAACTTGAAAGAATTCTAAGCCAAAACTGACATAAGATCGATCCTGTTCGAGGTTTCATCTCTATCCACCGTCATCTTCCTACAAATGTTTACAAGGAAGAAGCTCGAATAAAATAAAGAACTTTTAACTGGCTTACAAACTTTATTCACAATCATAAGATTAAGTCTTTTAAGGCTTGCAAGTATACCATTCACTCCATTTAAAGTTTAGGACGATTGCATACCGACGCGGTCTCACTTTATGCCTCTCTAATAACCACTCTGTTATTCCATATTTTCTTGATATTCATAATTTCTTACCATCTTTAAGTGTGTATCGTCATTCATTCAAGTTTTAGCTATAAATAATTGTAATACGATCAACTGATGGTTACAAAGAATTCAAATCAAATATAAACTGCCGTTTAGATCATACATAGTTAATTTCCTAACTTCCTTAAACAGGTATCATCTCTCTCAAGTTAAAATAGAAGTCAGAGAGAATTTTATACAATTTTTTACCTGTAATGCGATTAGCTCAGGGTCATACTAAAGTCAAAGCATAAAATTGCGTCCCAATGGATTCACCAGTAAAGCAAAGAAAGATTGCAAAATCTTCTTGATTTTGGAGTCAGCAGAAAATATATATATATATATATATATATATATATATATATATATATATATATATATATATATATATATATATATATACATTATATATATATATAATATTATCTGTTCAACCTCTCTTCCTTGCTTTAATTGAATACAAAAATTATCTTTGTTAAATAAAGAGGGCATACAATGTAGGAAGAAGCAAGCGGCCAGTTGTTTTGAACAGATCCCAACTGCCAAAGGGGTAAGAATTTTAGTTCAGAGGGATATAAGACAGGATAGGTTTTGCTAGGACAGACCTTAGATAGACTGTACCTTAAGCTTACTTTTCTGTGACCTTTGTACTGGCAAGTCTTTTGTCCCTTCGGGCCAGAACCTGGGCAAAAAGAATTCGAAAACAGTCGCGACCCGAGACAGCCCGTATCTACAGACTCTGAGCTGAGACCTCATCAAGGCAAGACGCATCTCGGCTGGTCCTCTAAAACCCCTTTGTCTCTCTGTCCCTCTCCGAACACGAGGGAGAAAATTGTTACTCCAAACGGACCAAGGCAGCTAATACATCTGATCACTGTATTATCTCCCCCAGAGGCAAGTCTGATTGTGACAAATTACTCCCAGTTCTCTTTCCCTTCGACTGCAACTCTCATTTTTTGTGTTTAAATTTTCCTCTCTTAAACAGTCACAGACTAAGAAAGTCTAGTAAAACATATCCCATTTATGAAGTTATCTATCAATTACAGTTACTGTTGTCTAGTGAAGTCACATAACTTATCCTCCATGGTGTTAAACTTATTATTTTTGAACTAAGAATTATCCCCTTGTGATTAGTAAAATGACAAGTGAGAGTTTCTGTAAAGCAAGATTGTTATCTAGATTCGTCTTTTCCAGAATCCCATATGCCTTGTGCTTGCACGACATCCTCTTTCTGGGAGAAGAGTCTGCATCATTAGTATCAAGAAGCCTTAATTCGACCTTGCAGTAAATTCCTGATACAGCATCTGAGAACCCCAATCTGTTGCATTCATTCTATGTAGTTTTGAAGTTTGTTCGAGGTCGGACCATTATTCTGAGCTGCTGTTAGCTCCTGTAAATAATCCATTCACTTTATTTAACTTACTTGTTTTGCTGAAAATAGTGTTCCAGTAAGTTTGCTGAATTCATTCCTGTGATTTTGAATAAACCTCTGTTCTTTGTTAATGAGTGTTAACTGGAAACCGGATCTGTTCACTACGTGTCCTTTAGAGGTAAGTTTAATGTTAATTAACAGAATTACGTGGGTCTTAGGTCAAGCAAGGTAATATAAATCAAAGTAAATAATAATTAAACTCATAAGCCAAAGCATCCACGTAATATATATATATATATATATATATATATATATATATATATATATATATATATATATATATATATATATATATATATATATATATATATATATATATATTATTTATATATATATATATATATATATATATATATATATATATATATATATATATATATATTTCTGTCATCATGGTACAGATTATCCTAGTGCACCCTTGTTCGAAAACATAATAACCAGCTCTTTTAAAATCAATGCATGTAACTGGTACAAAAGTTGTATTACTGACTGGTCCTTAACACTAGACATTCCGACTATTTCAGAAGAGAGTGAACGGAAGAAAATTTCAGCACTTGCGAGGACAAACACAAAAACGGGACTCTGAAAAATATACATCATTTTCTGCTTGAAATGTACTAACGTCAACATTGTTAGTGCTAGGTGCGTTTCCTGATCACCACGACTAATACGTTCCTTTTCACCCCTAAATCATTCTGGATCATTCTTGAGATTCTTCCCTCTCTTTGGTTCTTTACCATTTACATGTCCTCAAATGCAGCTTACTTCGTCCCTGCAAGGTTTAGTGCCGCATGGCAACATTTGAGCTTGACCATGAAATTCCATGAAGGCTCGCTGCTTTTGTAACAACCGCCTTTGAGATTTGAAGGCTGAAGCCTGGTTCTTTACGTCTGCTCTAACCAAGGCCCGTGTTAACATCAGATATAAACTCTCCTGCTTCTTCCGATTAACTGAAATGGCAGGCTTCTTTCGTAATTTGTTAGGAAACGCTTTAATTCTTTGGTCTGAAGATAAAGTTTTCCTATTATATTAGAAATTCGATGATAGATTTCCACTTCGTTTTTTTAAATATTATTACTCAGTCATTATAATCCTCGATATCTGATCCCTTCTTCTCTTCCATCAATAAGGATTTCAAGCACACTCTTCATGAATGATGCCACGCACTCTCTCATCTGCATTGCTTAATTTGTAGTTCCTAATCATATCTCTTGTCGTGCTATACCTATTGTAGATTTTTATACACATGCTATAATGTTCTTCTTAGCTGAACCTTCTATCTCCTTTTTGACAGGACGATTCGACACTTACAATAGTTTTTTTTTTTTTTTTTTTTTTCAGCTGAAGCTTCTATCTTCCTTTTAACTGGACGATATAATTCAATTCCTGTCAGTAGCACCTGGTGAGTGGTTAGTGGCATAAGAATCCCCCAGTTACGATTAGCTCGAATCTTATTCGCTGCTGATGTTTACCGTCAACTCCCAAAAACCTGAATGAACTTCTGCTGAGCCAATGAAATCGAACCTCCCTAAGACCATTCTTTTTTCAGCCCCCGTCAGCACTTTTGCCAACAATCTCCAATGTTGTATCAACAATTAATGAGAGAAATGGTGTGCTATGGGTGACTTTAACATCCCCCTCTCTCTCTCTCTCTCTCTCTCTCTCTCTCTCTCTCTCTCTCTGCACCGCAATTAGTTTTAATGACTTTTCTCTGAGCATCGCTATCAATGTCTTGCGGAGCTATAACAGATTACCGAACCGTATCCATGATCTGAGCACCCGACATGCCACTCCGCTCTAGATTTTACTTTTTCACTGAGAGGTAATCTTCTGGTAACTAACTTCTTTCTCTACTGGAAAAAAATTGAAATGATCTTACCGCTTCATGTCTACTTGTTTTATATCATTTCCCAACCTTCGTCCGTCCAACTAAATTCTGTCAAATAATGCGGTCTACGATGGCACTGATTCTTATGCTGTCACTTTTCGTGTTGAAAATGTTACTTTGTTCTCGTTTGATTTTCATTAAAAAGTAAGAGAGGCCATGATGAGAACCGCTCAAGACGGCTGTATGACAGGACAACGAAATGTTTTCATTTTTAAACAGGTTTCATGCTTCATGCAATGGTTTAGTTCAATATTCATCTTTGGAATTATTTTCCACTGGAAAATATCTAAATCCTCATTCATATAAGTCATCAAAGAGGCAATAATCAATTGAGTAATAAGCGTCACTTAACTGAGTTAACACCCATCCTTAAATATAACAAAAACGTTTTACTAGAACACGAGTTAGAGTCAATCAGAAATAGCCGAAACGCTAACGCTTACCGGTGAAAGCTTAAATTCTCTGGGGGAAAACTCGCTGCCCATCTAATTCTCAATATATCCCTGGTTATTGGAGTTCGTAAAGGCGTAATGAAGAGGAAGAGGTCAGCTGAACCTAAAACCATTTGTGAAGCCGTTATCCATTACGCACTTAACATTGTGAGAGATAGAATTGACGTGGTTATCTATTCATAGGCTCCAGCCAATATTATGGCCCTGAAGTACCGCTTCAATTCACACTTCATTGAATAGGCAATTGTGATGGATGTTGGTCATCATAAAATACATGCAACTTTCAGCCTTTTCCTAAAGAACTAATTTGGACTAGCAAAGGATTTATCTAAAAAAATTACATAAAATTTAAATTGTTACATACAATATAAACAAAATTATATTACACGCACACACACACCCATATATATATATATATATATATATATATATATATATATATATATATATATATATATATATATATATATATGTGTGTGTGTGTGTGTGTGTGTGTGTGTGTGTATGTGTGTATAATTTCAAACACCACCGAGAAGAAAAGGAAAATCGTTGTATATCCTGACTGGTGTCAGCTTTATTGCTAAGCCGCCTCCAGAGGACTCATACAAAGTGGTAGAAATTCAACATATAAATGCTACCAAGGCAGTATGTACGAACATACAGACTGCTGGAAACCAAGTATTTGCACCTGACAGGCGTTTTGTGGGCGGAGTACTAACCCTCATTACTGGCAGGTCAACTTATACAAATCTAATTGTACAAACTAGACGAGTTTGTTGTTAAAGAGATTTGTAAGACTGTTTCTTTTTAATCGCCTGTTGAGCTGCTCTGTACCTGCTGTACCAGTTTTAACCGGATCTTGGACACTTGTGTTTACATTTTTTCAACTTTTATGTTTACTTTGCTAAATATTCTCGGTGTTTTTTGCATTGTACCTCGAAAATGTGTTGAAAGAACACGAAAGCACTTGGTACTCCTTTTACTTTTCCCGTGGCCTTGGCCAAATATATTGTCACGCGCTATATATATATATATATATATATATATATATATATATATATATATATATATATATATATATATATATATATATATATCTAAATATATTAAATATGAAATACTGAATGTTCGTATGTACTATCAAGCTCGCCTACATATTGTGAATTTTTGTTGTTCTTTCTCAGGGCTCTGACTACAGTATGGCTATATATATATATATATATATATATATATATATATATATATATATATATATATATATATATATATATATATATATATATATATATACACAGTATGTATAGATAGATATAGATGTATGTATATAAATGTATATACACATGCATATACAGTATATATGGTTATATTGTAGTCAGAGGCCTGACAAAGAGTTACAGAAATTCACAATAAGTATGCGAGCGAGCCAGTACATGCCAACATACAGTGTTAATGATATTTTAAAAATTCACCCCACCCGCAAACGAAGCCTTAAAAATGCATGTGTTTACCGAACATTTTCTGACCAGAATGACTTGTTCCCTCATCTCCCAAAATATCTGCATGTACTCGTGTTACACCCTGTGTGTGTGTATGTATATATATATATATATATATATATATATATATATATATATATATATATATATATATATATATATATATATATATATATATTGATCTACTATTCACCCTTTACGTTAGATCCAGATGCAAGAATATGTAGTAATTATGACCTCTGTAGCACGCTTCATACCACATCCTACTACGAACATCAGTATTATATTATTCATGTCCTTGTATTTAGATATAAGGCTTTGAAGTGATAAGAGTATCTAAAAGTTTAAAGAACTGGGCAAGTAAAGAGGGCATTGTGCTTATAACTACAAGCGCACACACACACACACCAGAATATATATATATATATATATATATATATGTGTGTGTGTGTGTGTGTGTGTGTGTGTGTGTGTGTGTGTGTGTGTGTGTGTACATTAGTAGTAACCACAATGCCATCTTAATTTCCACAATTCTCCACCCTTTAGGATACCCTTGTCACCGGAAAGGCTTAGATCCAAATTTCAGATGCTGAAGTATACAATTCTGATATTCATAGTAGGATAAGGGTTCGAATCCTGCTGCTGATATCAGAATTACTACATACTCATGCCTTTGGGTCTAAAGCTTTGCAGTGACAGGTGTATCCAAAAAGTGAGAAAATTTGTGGAAGTTAAGAGGGCGTTATGGTTATCACAACTACAAACGTACCTGGTAAATTGACCAGTAGATTCTATATATATATATATATATATATATATATATATATATATATATATATATATATATATATATATATATATATATATATATATATATATATAATTTAAAACGATATAATAAATGTCACAGCCAGAAAGTAAGTAGTTGGATTGCGAAGCAAAGAAACACGAAAGTGATGATTATACCTTTGAAATTTTATGATAGAAAGTTAAAGGAAACAAACGCATATTTCAAATGAAGAAATTTTTACTAAACAGAGGGATTTGATCTGATAAAAACTTAAAACATTTGTATAAATAATAGGAAACGTTTCATTCACAAAAATCATATTTCCTCTCTGTTAAACCTACCGAATAATTCGCGTTTTGTCCTACCAAAACTTTAATATTTGCATCTGAACACTTCCATTCTTTATGGTGCACACAGTTTTGATTCTTTGCTCTTAAACTTCTCGATTTCTGTTTTCGAATCCGCGCACCATTTCCTTTGTTTAATCCAACTTCTCACTCCCCTCGCCAGTAATGATTAAACCTTCCTTATATAACTATGCAGGTATACTGATGCATGATATTTCCCTACAGTAAAAATAAACACACCTACTGCTTTTGCCTTATGCAAATGGACACGTATTCCATAATGAAGATACCCTTGAACCCATGGCCAACCAAATGATTATACTTCCATCAAGCTTGGAACCAACACTAACTGATGGATCCCCTTATCTGTTTAAAATTGCCCTATGTATAATGGGAATGGTTATTTCTACAACATCTCTTGTTTTCATTCCCAGTTTTAGCCTCAGCCTCTTCTCTGTCAATGACATTCGTGTCTACAGAACGCTCTCTGCGCGGTATTAAGAATATCTTTCTCCAGACATCGTTCCAGTGATGTTTTGTATTTCGAAATTTACCTGCTGAAAAACAAAACTCTTGCTCACATTCACCTAGGTGACTCAACATCCCTCGCTAATTTGTTTTCCGTTTCTCTCAGTCTCCTTAAATATCACGAACAATATTTTAATTTAGCTTTTTTTCACTATTCCATAATCAAAATCTTTCATCCTTCCTTCCCAAGTCCCCCTCCAGCAGCAAGAACCCCATCCTTAAATATTTCAAAGTTCCAGTGAGGTCCTACTAGCTCTGCGCTTTCAATCTTGCACATTATTCATCCCTCCCCACTAGATATTTCACTCTCCCCTCCTTCCCATCAAACTCATATATTTTAATTACATACCCTCGCATAGTCTGAACTCTTCTCTTCGCCTGAAAATAACTTCTATTATTTACTGTCTTCAGGCATGTAGTGCTTGATTATACCTCTGATAAATATTCACTTCAGTTTAAGAAAACATTTATGATTCTTTTAACGCCATGCACGAACATTTGTTTTAGCATATTTTCACTCAAAAATCGACACAACAACGTCACCCTTCTCTTTCGGAACTGTTTCTGTAATTAATACTGACAACCCACACGTTTGCTCCTTAATTCTCACTCTTTTTCCATGCCTGGAACAAGTGAATTTCCTGGCCCCCTTTACATACGTGATACCCTCAATTTCATCCAGTCGGAACTAGGAATCTTACACTTGCATTATTTTTGTGTCCGTTTCGTCATCTTGATACGGCAAGATCCATCCCTCTCCTTGCCTACCTACCATTCCCCTGGAGCACCAAACGCATTCACTAGCTCACGGACCATGCCATCCTGAATACCTTCTTTCGTATTTTATTTTAATAAGCGCCTTAACAACCTAGTTTTCGTCTTGAACCATCTTTTTCATCATACTTTTCTCTCTGTTACATCCAATCACACTCCAAAGCTCAAACAATATACTGTAGTTACTTCAGAAAAAAAGAAAAGATAAGGAATCAGACTGTAGTCCTACGGTATTTCTGATAATTCTTACATTGTACAGTTTGAAACTCGTCCTTTTGTGCTAATTCCCATGGCAAATTGAAACCTACATATTGGTTTAGTGCTCAAAAGATTAAGCAATGTAAGACGCGTAAATCACATGAATGGGATTACTAAACAATTGATTTGCATGGAAAAGATCATTCACAAAAACAAAGCAGTATACTCATAGATAACTAAATAAGTACTAAATAACTTAAAAGATATTTTCATTGAAAATATCCTCTACACCGTTATACTTTTATGTTACTCGCACGGAATATCTGTTAGCATTATAATGTTTGTAAGCGTATTTTCTCTGAGTGGACTTGAAGGCTTTACAATGGACTCGATTTGACAGGAGTTTATAGGGAGGGATTAACGCCGTAAATTCAGGATTCTGCCACTTTTTTGTCTACACGAAAATGAAATGGAGAAATATCAGAAACGTGTACTTACTATGGTGAAACTTACTCAGTTACTGGTTAGTAAAGGAATGTGAATATTCATACCATTTAATCTCCCATATATTCGACTAAGGTATGAGAAACAAATATTCTTAAAAAAATTGGAAGTGACTGACTGTCCGTTGCATTATAGGAAATAAAAAATAATTGATTTTGTGTTTCATCCTATCTAGCAGAACTAATCAAATTATTAGTTTAATTATCTGTTTGCTTCAACTTCTCAAGACCGGCAAGTGGATCATGCTGAAATGTACGGATATTTGAACACATGTGTTATCTGAAAACCAAGCTTGTGTGAGAACTGAACGATTATAGTTTCCATTCAACTAGCAGCACAACGTTCGAATATCTCTCGTTAATTAGGGATCTATATTGTTATCTTAAGCGGAGTGCTAGAGAGCTCTTTCTAAAAGAGCACTTCATACTGAGACCACAGGAAACTGGCCTCAATACGGGAAAGGACTGGTGGTCATAGCGTGATCGTTCACGGACTATGGACGTCATCTGGTGCGTATCTTGCCTGCGTTCTAGTTTCCTCTGGAGCTCAAGAATTGCCTCGCCATTTCCTTACAGTTAGATTACACAAACTGTAAAAAATAGGCCTTATAGGCCCAAATGTTAAAGTATGCAGACATCTCCAAAGGAAGGGATGTGAATGTGAATGAGGAACACCATCATCCCACTTAATTAAAAACTCCACCCGAGGGTAAAACGTGCTGTAGACCCTCTGTATCTGTCATTATCTACAGATCTAGTTAATATTCAAAATAAAAGTTTTATCCTCAAGGACAGCTGTAAATCGAGTAGATATCAATTTTTTATGTGTTTTTATCATACTCTTTCTTGGTTAGTATCAGAATAGGAAGGAATATGCCTGTTATTAACTCCCAATAATAGTGAACCACACCTCTAATTCATAATTGTTTTGTAGTCATTCCGTTTATTCATCAGCATATCAATTTTAATTTTCCAAAAAGTTTGTTTTCGCATGGATAAGGATTATACAAAAAAATGCTAACAGCAGTATCACTTGAAATAGTTTTCTTTACCATATCAACCGTTTTCTTCAGACAGGACTGGCTGCTCAAAACATTATGGCTAAGGAAACAAACAAATAAACTTTAAAGCTAAAAAATTGGGCAAGGGAAACAACTGAAATTGTTTCTGTACATATTTTTGGAATTCAAGTTGCTATAGTCTTTCCTTATCTGTATATTTATTCTTCCCACATATGCTGGCTTTACGGCCCTCATTCCTATTCCTAAATGCATGACATACATCTTTTAACCAGTTAATTGCTTATGTAATTATAGTCTCTCCCCTTGAACTAACCACTTTTCTTCGTTCAATTAAATATTACAGTATAAAAATCAAGTAATTTATACAATATATATTTTTTGGTATATTAAAAACATGAACTAAAAATAATTAGTAATTAATTTAATGTTTAGAATATATCAACATCTTCTTGTAAGAAATTTCGAATGATTATACATCTCCCTGGCTGATGTCTCTGTTTCATTTCAAATATTTTGAAAAGCTGACTCACTAATTACATTACAGCATCCGCAAGGTTGTCACAGAAAATATATCTGAAAGTTTAAACGAGGCGAGTTATTATTGCATTATAATGATGCAATAATAATTCTCTCTCACATTTATCATTGCGTTGTGTGACAAATTTAATGTTAACATGCAAACAAGAATACTTTTAGGGTGCTCTGTGTTTTATTTCAGCTTAACACACACACACACACACCACTCGCACGCACACACACACACACACACACACACACACACATATATATATATATATATATATATATATATATATATATATATATATATATATATGAATGAATTTTATCACATCACCGTGATTCATATACAAGCATTAAGCTACAAACGTCCTTTAATATCCAATTCGTTCTACCTCGGAAATAATATATTTACATATATGTTACCCGAAGGGGAATTTTTAAGTTGATAATAAGTTCGTCGTTTCGTGGACTCAAACCACGGTAGACAAGAACTCAGGACTACAGTGACGCCCATTTAACCACATGGCCAACAAGTCCACGAGACGACGAACTCATTATCAACTAAAAAAATTCTCCTTTGGGTAATATATATATATATATATATATATATATATATATATATATATATATATATATATATATATATATATATATATATATATATATTATATAAGATTAGCGCCAAAATAAGCTAAAAAAAGCACCTTCCTTTCTGCCTTTGCTTGGCCAATAGATAGACCTCTGTCTATTTGAACTTGGATAGAGGTAGTGAAATCTGGATCGGTGTAGTTATCCGGACATTCCAGGGGATATTAAGATGCACTCAGAAGATAATCTTAGCCTAGGGCAGTAACTGGCTGGCGCCCTTTCTTTGGTACAGGAGCCCCTACCTGGGGTCAGTCCATCGCCCCCGACGCCCGAGCAGAAGTAATAAAAGGCCACTACGCCCTGCAATCGCTCTCACACACAGCTTGGACCTGAATGTAGGAGGTCACAACTTAAGACGTCTCCCCCGGCCTCTTCGCTGCCACGTGGACCGCTGCCCCTTGCTTTGTAACCCAACCACGTGGCCAGGATGCGTTGGAAGCGGTGAAGTGCAATCCCAGAGCGAGCGGAACTTTAACTGCAGCCCTTTATCATCACAAGGGCGCCCCTCCATCACTCCACCGATCTACGACCCACGAGTACGTCTTTGGTGGGAGGCCTTTGTCTACACACACAAACACATGTGGACCCCTTGCTGACGCCTTTGGGAAGGACTGGAACGAAGCCCCGATGTCAACATCAGCCTTAGACACTCCTGTGGGACGGTAAAGTACCCTGAAAGAGTTGCTTAGTCACGTTACTTTCGCCCTTGTGCATTCATTAGACTTCTGGGCCCATGTCTTGCCTGTCCCCTGAATTTCTTGGTTCAATCCCAGCCCACGGGATCACTGCCCCCTTACTCAAGTCACTAGTCAAGCCTTGAGGTTGTCCTTGGCGCCCTCAGCACACCCTCGAGGAGAAAGCATTCCCAAATTCCAGCCTCAGATCGTGACCTGTGTCCCATATCGTTTCAGAAGGACGATCGTAGCAGAATTCTACTTGATCTGCGTTCCTGGCATTCACAAGCTTTTCCTCCCCACACACCCACCCCCCGCCCCTTGGGAGGACTTTCAACTGCAGCAGCAATTTAACTTTGATTTAATTCATTTACCTTTGATCTTGTCTGTTATGTAAATATACCTATTTTTGTACCCACGTGTTTCACGCATCTTCCCTTCGAGAAAGAGTCCTAAGCTCCTGTATAACTCCTTTTGTTTTCTGTTTTATATGCACCAGGAAACATATAAAAATATACATATATATATGTAGACATACATATATATACATATGCATATATGTGTGTGTGTGTTACATGCATCCAACGTACACAATCACTGTTTATATTGCAAGACCCGTATTGATTATAAAGATTTTAAGTTCATTGCATCTACACTAGATGAAAAGGAACTTACTGGTTTAGAGTCTGTCCTCATAAAAACTACCATTCCCTCATTCGAACCCAGACAACCTCTACACAACTGTTTATCGAGAAATTAATAATTTGTTTAAACTTTGGTCTGTACCTCAACTTTGCTTTGGCCTCTTTGTTTTTCCAGATGTTTCAGTTACTCTTTGCCTCAGTTTGGGTAGATCATGTCCGTGCCTTTTTAATGATATATATTTTATCTTTCTTTTATAAAATTTTGTAAGTTTTCAAGATATTTTATTGTGTCAGTATCAGACTTGATAATGCAATGTGACATTGAGAAATGCCATCGGCGTCAATATACTGTGACTAGATGTACTAATACCTTTTTATGAATGTCCTTTTGATAGTTATTATGAAGCATAGTCAAACCTTGACTTGCGAGTTAACCAGCATACGAGTTTTCTGAGATACAAGCTGGTGCACTCGCGATATTTTACTTTAAGAAGCGAGTTGAGATTTGAGCTACGAGCCATTGCCAGCACTGAACTGCCCAAGCCACACAATCTCCTTCATTTCACGTGGTTACCTTGCCGTGCGAGCATCTCTGCGGCATCTCGTAGCATTTCTCTCTTTGTCTGTGTATTTTGGAACATTTCTTTGTTTTCACCATAGGTCCTAAGCAAGTGAGTGTCAAGACCAGTGCTGAGAAGAAGAAAAGGCCAATCACCTTGGATGCGAAGCATGGAATCATAAAAAACATGATCAAGTCGTGAATGTTATGGACTTGGCGAAGCAGTTCAACCTGACTGCTTCTATGATCTGTACAATTTTGAAGCAGAAGTCAATAAACGCTATAATGCCAGCCAAGGGCATTAAGATTATTTAAAATCTCGAGACCTCTGCCCATAAAGAGATGAGAAGTTGTTGGTGTGGCTGAATGAGAATCAGCTCACAGGAGATACCATGATGGAGAGCATCATCTGTGGGAAGGTACGAGACATCTATGCAGATTTGGTGCCGAAGACAGTGGGAACATCGATGGACAAGGCATCGGGAGAGTCATTCAAAGCCAGTCGGGGCTGGTTTGATAATTTGATAATGGTGAGGCAGCAAGCTCCGATGCGAAGGTAGCTGAGGACTTTGTTAAAAGTTTGCCGAATGGGTAGTAGCCGAAGGATACGTCGCCCAGCAATTCTTCATCTGTGGCAAGACAGGGCTCTTCTGGAAAAAGATACCAGAAGGACCTACTGTATATAACGGCAGAGGCGAAGAGCTTGCCAGGCCACCAACCTGTGAAGAATAGGTTAACCCTTGTGCTGTGTGCAAATGAGAGTAGCAACTGCAAAGTTAAGCCGCTACTTGTATATTGCTTGGAAAACCCCAGAGCCTTTAAGTCTCATAAGGTAACCAAAGAAAATCTGCAGGTTATGTGGAGGACAAACTCAGAGGCATGGGTCACCAGGGATGTCTTCGTCCAGTATGTAAACGTGGTCGTTGGTCCTCCCATCAAGGATTACCCCACCACGAATAACTACCCTTGAAAGCCTTTCTCGTCCTCGGCAACGCTCCCATGCACCCACAAACCCTCTCAGACGTCATCTATGAAGAATTCAAGTTTATCGAGGTCTTCTTCCTTCCACCCAACACCACCCCTCTAAGAAATGGAATCCAATCACCCATCTACCATAAAAGCATTTTGGTATTTTGGAACTCTCTGGCTGCCTGGGCATGTGTGTGTGTGTCTGTGTCTGTGTATGTGTACCCAAGCACAATATATGGCTGCACCTCTAGACAGATTCAGTTCATCTGAGTATTTGACCAATTTCAAGTACTAACAGGAGCCCAGCAGACCACAGTCATCTGCTAACAGAACACCTTCCAACATGCAGACACAGATGCAGACAGACAGAAAGACCTGAAATATAATTTTCTCGAAAGACTATAACAGAGAAGGGGCGGACATTCATGGTAGGCCAAGGACGTGATAGAGCATAGAAAATGGGATCGTGGGAAGGATGTGTTTGTGTTAGGTAGGGGATGTGGGTGAGAAATATGGAGAAAAAGTTAAGTATACCTTAGTTTTACTAGACCACTGAGCTGATTAACAGCTCTCCTAGGGCTGGCCCGAAGGATTAGACTTATTTTACGTGGCTAAGAACCAATTGGTTACTTAGCAACGGGACCTACAGCTTATTGTGGAATAATGGAGAAGTCTGAAGGTGTTTGAAATGGGATAGTTGTGTGGTTGTGGGAAACTGGTGTGTGTGTGTGTGTGGGAGAAGGTGAGTGTGAGTAAAATGTCGGATACTCACATGCTGACTGTCATATGTCACCTGAATGATTTCTCTGAAAACAAATACAACCGTATACAGGGGTAGATGACGGTACTAATTATAGAGATAAAATATTCACTCAACGAAGTTGATTGTATTAAAAAAAACATCACAGATGACCTTTCCTCACATTTCTGAGAGTGGGAAATGGTATCCCCAACGGGCTTGTACTAAACACGCCGCAAAGGTGGATACATACTGGGTTAAAACCTGTGGGTGCCATTATTCAGGAAAGATCATATATATATATATATATATATATATATATATATATATATATATATATATATATATATATATATATATATATACACAGATATATACACACATATATATACTGTGTATATATATATATATATATATATATATATATATATATATATATATATATATATATACATACATATTCCCATAACAGTTTCCCTTAACACAACCGCCGTCATTGCCATAGCCATCCTTTATCTGTTGAATCAAGAATGAAATCACTATGCAGGAAATTTCACTGTGTCACTTGCTTTATATACGTACTCGTAAATCTCACCAATAGGACGTCGGAAAACCCTACACAGACTGTAAAACCCATTTTTCGTATGCATGCACAATCGAGTTCCGGGAATTTAAGGGACTTCCACGTTCCAGCAACTTTTTTTCATTCCATCTAGCGGAAACATTCTCACACTCTCACTCCTCTCACTTAGGCAAAAGCCTCCGTGTTTATAGTTTTTTGTCCATATCCTGCAATATCTTTTAATGACTGAAAGATCCATAAAATATCTTTCACTCATGCTAATCTAAAGACAGTGGGTATTGCCTTTTCTCTCGCCTCGGAGTACAAATCTAAAACAACTCTTTTACACATCACGTACACTGATCTCCAATAGCCTACCTTAATAGAACTGTCGTGTAACACGAATGGATTGTGGTCTTTTTAATTTACGTCACTTCTTTAGAGCACAGGATATAAGTTTCTTTCCTATCCTCTCGTTAAATGTGCTTCCAAAACGGTAAATAAAATAACTTAATGGAGATAAAAGGAAGAGAGAAAGAGGGAGAAATCGTTTCACTCAAAAGCCAGAGGACGTTCTTTTCAGATGCCCACAAAATTGAAAGATATTTTTAAAATGTTTAAAATTCCTCCAGAAATCAGAATGTAAGAACATGCTGTATTTGTTGTTACGGAACAGTGAATTATGACTCATTTTGTTCGTTGTGGCGAGTGACAGGATTGCATTAAAATAATGTTATTTGTGAATTATTTATTTCCTTTATACAAAAACGAACGGAAGCATACTAGGAGCTGAACCAATTTTCAAGGAATCACACATATTTTATAAATAATCGTTAATCGATTATAAATAGAGAAGAAATATCACGGGTGAACAAATGACGCTGAGCCTCATCGATCGTGAGTTTCAACCTACCCCTCTAAATTCGATTTTACCTAAGGATTTATATGAAATATAGTGTTTTATAAGACATACGCGTTAAAAACAATTCAAGCGCCACCTTTTGTCATGCAGGAGATTTTGGGCTAAGGTAGATTTCAAAGGTTCTTCAGTAAACGACAGCTTTGTAGTTGTCTTATTAACTCCTTTGAAAGTAAACGTAAACGATGGTCTTTTAAAGAAGAGGAATTATGGAAAATTCTATACCAAGATATTCTATAGATTGGACATTCCTGTCTTTTTGTATACAGATCTTGGTGCCTGCATGTCCACCAATCATTTTAAGAATATTTCGTACATACCCGTCACTTGTGACCTCATATTGTTTTCCGTTGCAATTTTTATTCTGAAAACTGTCAAATGCCCTGAAGATAGCTTTAGCTAACTCGTGTTTTGGTATCTACTTTTAATTTTCATATGAGTTATCTTTTACGCTTAATCCACGGGCCATAGTGGAATTGCAAAATAAAACTAAATAATATATATATATATATATATATGTATGTATATATATATATATATATATATATATATATATATATATATATATATATATATATATATATATATAAAATAGATAGATAATCAGATAGACAGATGCCACTCTACCAGAGTTGCAATAGCCTACTACACAATAAATTTGAATGAAACTGGAATGATAAAATGAGAGATATACAAACGTTTACAAATTGAGCCCAGCCTAAATTAACGTAGTTACTACAGCCTAGTGTGCATGCGAATTGCCATTAAATTAATAAATCTAATTTGTAACATATGTAGATGATACATCCAAAATGTGACGACAATCCAATACGGCCGCTACATCAGGTAATGGTGACGTACCCTGAATGACTTTGTCACTCCCGAAAACGCCATTGTTAAGCTTACACACATAATATATATATATATATATATATATATAGAGAGAGAGAGAGAGAGAGAGAGAGAGAGAGAGAGAGAGAGAGAGAGAGAGAGATAAAATTTGAAGGCGGTTGCTGTAAACCAGATGAATAGCAGCGAATTTGGGAAGAAGGGCAATTCCTTTGTTCACTGAACCCTATTCAGCTAACGTTCCAGGAACATCTGCCCCATTTTCAAATCTATAAGATTAAAGAATAACAGTTAAAAACAGACCCAGGCTTAAAAAAAAGTTTTTACATGAAATGATAAAAGTATAAAAGGAAACATGACAAAAAGAAACAAAGTTTACCAAGTAGTACTGAAGGTAAAATCTGAGTGACACTTGGGGCCCATTCGGTTCCAACGGAAACTCACGAGAGGTGACGTGATCTGGGTATTGAACAGAGGAACTAGCTGTTTAATGAAGAATGATTCCGGTATTGACAGTTGATGGTCATTCAGAGCTTTGCCTATTAATTTAAAATCTTTGTAATCGATGTTATATTTACATTTCTGGCGCGATCTCTTAAGCATGAGAATTCGGGGTTTGATCGTTTTACACCCGTTCGAGGACTTACGCCATGATGAGAGTCTAACCTCACCTTCAACAATCCACGAGTGGAGGCCAGGTACTTCCCCAGGTCACATCCGGGGCAGTTAAACAGATAAATGACTCCCGAGGTCATCAAAGGGGTTAAGACTTTTTTTATATTTAAACCAGGACCCAATCGTCATTGGGTTACTAGGTATTATTTTCATTTCAAGAACAGGTAGATCTTTGTTCACTGTTTGTCGAAAGTCCTAGTAAAAACTGTTATCGTAACGCAGCGGGACGCTTCCATAAAAAGATAGTCTAGCAGCTGTTGGTATTTTTCAGATTTTAGGTAAAAAATATTATTTAAAAATTTATAGATATGTTTGTAAAAAAAAAAAAAAAAGCTTAGATGGAAAGCAATTATCAACAACATTTTGGTGTGGATATAAAATTTTTACCAGATACGTATGTAATTGTAATAACAACAATGCCCTCTTCTATAATTTTTCACACTTTGTTGGATACAGTCATCGCCACGAAGTCATGGCAGAAATATTAAGCAATTCTGACGTCCTCTGCCGGACATCAGAATTATTTCATATTCTAGAATTTGGAACTACGGCTTTGCAGCAACGAGTGTCCAAGAAAAGTGTGAAAAATTAGAGAAGTTAAGAGGGCATTTTGGTTCTTACAGTTAACAAACACACACACACATACATACACACACACGTTATATATATATATATATATATATATATATATATATATATATATATATATATATATATATATATATATATATATATATATATACTGTAGAATAAACTACGAAAGTACTTGTGCAAAGTTCCGGTTTTCACTCATCTTCTGACGAGGATTTTATAATATTCTCAAGCACGCGTCCTTCATATATATATGTTGGATATATATATATATATATATATATATATATATATATATATATATATATATATATATATATATATATATATATATACACTCCTGGTCGAAATGAATTGCCGCTTTAAGTCAGAGCAGCGTTTTTGGCGTGACCACACCAAAAAAAATTCACCAAAATTTTAGAACATTTCCAAAGAAAACAAAATTACATCAGGGTACTCACCAAGCACTCTCCTAATGCCTTGTGGTCCGGCTTTGCGAAGAATGACCTCCTTCAGCGGATTAGGGACCGATGAAACCAGATTTTGAATGATGTCTGGGCGGATCTCAGCCCAGGCCTTGCGCAGTTCGGCCTCCAATTTTGGAAGGGTCGAGATGTCTGTCTTAACAAAACAAAACTTCTATATTTAGTATTTGGGATATCATATGATCACTTATGCTTGGTTTGCACTAAAAAAAAAAAAAAAGCTGAAATCATATTTACTATGAACAAAAAATTTTTGAAAAACATTTTTTTATTTTTTATTTTTCACTTTCGAGTGCTATAAAATTTTTCATTATGAAAATGAGTTGAATGTTTTATTTTTCCCATAATATATACATGTTAAGTGATAACTGTATAAATTTTTAACAAAAAATAAAAAAAAATAAGCTCCACAGAAATTCAGAAAATAAGGCGCCCAAGTGAACAGGACCTAAAAATGCAAAACTAGTAAAGTTACCCCTTTTAGCCCTAAAACATTTTTTTCTTCTCCCAAATATTTTTTTTTATAAACTTTAGACTCTCAATGATCATTTCTTATCAAAAACTTGAACTCGTTTCCATATTTCATGCCCGAAAAAAAATTTTAATTTTTTATTTTTTTATTTTGTGTTTTTGGCATAGGCCTAGTTGTACTTTTTTGGTTTATAATTTCGAACTCATTTTTATTAGTGCATGCTATTGTATGGATGTTTATCTATTTGCGAAAAAAAATTTCATGAAAAAATATAAAAAACTAAGCAAGCAGCAGTTAGTCAAATTTAATGAAAAGAAAAAAAAAATGTAACGCAGCGCAAAACGTTTCCACTTGGTTTGGTCTCCAGAACGAAATGTTTCTCATATTTTAAAGCAATATTCTTAAAAATTGCATTAAGAAACGTGAATTAAAAAAAAAACTATTTGATCCATGTGATTCCTTCAGGGCAAGTGGCCCTTTTTCACTGTTGCATTTGTTAAATCTGAAATGAAGTTCATCCCCGAAAACACGTGAAAAAAATTGGTTGGCAGAAATTGACTAATTGTCAATGTAGCTTATGGTTGTCTGGTGAGTGGCAACTGCTCCTGACGCCACTGGCCCACTCAGTGTGTAATGAGCCATTGAGGTGTAACGACGTCTTAATTTTTTGGTCCCCTTGTTTTGTCGCATCTTCTAACCATTTTGCGGTCTCCCATGCTGTCCCCAGTATGTCTCCCAAACCTTCAAAGACCAAGACATGTACCAAAATAGTTACTCTTCACCAGGAAGGAAATAAAACTATGCAAATTGCCCAGAAGACTGGTGTAAGCGCCAGGACAGTAGCTATGTAGTGGCAAGATTTGAGGCCGGTGGGGGTGTGGCAGTCCCCACTCCTGGGATCAGCCCTGGGCTGGCCACCCCCCCAAACTTACTCCGCGTGCTGTTCGGGTGCTCAAACGATCAGTAGAAGCAAATCCTAGCCTCACCTCGAAGGAGTTGCAAGAACAAAACGTCCAAGCTTTGGGAGAAGCATCAACCAGGACTGTTCGTCTGTTCTCCAGAAGCAGCTGGGTTGCAAAAGGGTTGCTGCCCGCAAAAAGCCTCTCCTAACCCAGTGACAGAAGCAGAAACGTCTCGCCTTTGCTAAGAAATACCCATCATGGACTGATGAGGATTGGAGGAAGGTATTATGGAGCGATGAATCGACCTTGACGTATCTGGTTCTAAGGGAATACAGGTCTGACCCACTCGACCCTCTGCGCCTCGCCCCCACCGTTAAACTTGGCACAACCCATACATCATGGTATGGGCTGGGTTTGCGTATGGTGGTGTGAGTGACCTTGTCGTATTGCCGAAAAATACGAGTGTCACCAAGGAAGTTTACTACACCCTTCTAAACGAGCAACTAGACGACGCCTTCACCCAAACAAACTCTTCTGTGTTCCAGCAGGGCGGGGCCCCCCGCTCATACTTCAAAGTTAGTAAGAGGGTGGTTTGACGATTGTGGGATCGATTATATCGGGGATTGGCCAGGACAGCCGCCTGACCTTAATCCGATCGAGAACTTATGGGCCATCCTTAAACAGCACGCGGCTCGGGTAAGGAAAAGGTTTGCGCTGCGTTTCAATTTTTTTTTTTTTCATTAACTTTAACTAACTGCTGCTTGCTTAGTTTTTTATATTTTTTCATGAAATTTTTTTTTGCAAATAGATAAACATCCATACAATAGCATGCACTAATAAAAATAAGTTCGAAATTATAAACCAAAAAAGTACGGCTATGCCAAAAACACAAAATAAAAAAATTAAAAATTAAAAACATTTTTTTCGGGCATGAAATATGAAAATGAGTTCAAGTTTTTGATCAGAAATGATCAGTGAGAGTCTAAAGTTTATAAAAAAAAATATATTTGGGAGAAGAAAAAAATGTTTTGGGGCTAAAAGGGGTAACTTTACTCGTTTTGCATTTTTAGGTCCTGTTCACTTGGGCGCCTTATTTTTTTAATTTCTGTGGAGCTTATTTTTTGCTATTTTTTGTTAAAAATTTATACAGTTATCACTTAACATGTATAGATTATGGGAAAAATAAAACATTCAACTCGTTTTCATGATAAAAAATTTTTTAGAACTCGAAAGTGAAAAATAAAAAAAAAAATTTTCAAAAATTTTTTGTTCATAGTAAATATGATTTCAACTTTTTTTTTTTGTGCAAACCAAGCATAAGTGATCATATGATATCCCGAATACTAAATATGGAAGTTTTGTTTTGTTTAGACAGACATCTCGACCCTTCCAAAGCTGGAGGCCGAACTGCGCAAGGCCTGGGCTGAGATCCGCCCAGACATCATTCAAAATCTGGTTTCATCGGTCCCTAATCCGCTGAAGGAGGCCATTCTTCGCAAAGGCGGACCACAGGGTATTAGGAGAGTGCTTGGTGAGTACCCTGATGTAATTTTGTTTTGTTTGGAAATGTTCTAAAATTTTGGTGAATTTTTTTTTGGTGTGGTCACGCCAAAGACGCTGCTGTGACTCAAAGCGGCAATTCATTTTGACGTACCGGTCACCAGCGCCATTTCTTCCAGGAGCGAGAAGTCGTTGGGCGGTTAGGTCGACAGTCGAGACGTGTGAGGTGTCTGTTATGTTTTTAGGAGATGTTGGAGTGGCTTTATTTTGTGTGTGTATTAGTCTGTAACACCCATTTGCTTTTAAGCAAACCTATCCGTTGATTACATACATAATCCCGGGGTGTCTGCACGGATAGCAAAGTGTCCGCCTCTCTGACCGGTCGGCTGCGGATTTGAACCCGCGCGACAGACCTCTATGAAGTTCGACTTGGCCATCGAGGTTCTATATATATAATTATATATATATACATACATTTATATATATATATACATTTTTATATATACACGTATATATTTATATATAGATAGATAGCTAGATAGAAATATATATATATATATATATATATATATATATATATATATATATATATATTTTACATATACACAATATATATATTTATATACAGGTAGATAGATAGAAATATATATATATATATATATATATATATATATATATATATATATATATAGATAGATAGACCTATTTATATTTACATATATATATGTACATATATATATATATATATATATATGTATATGTATATGTATATATATAGCCTATTTATATTTACATATATATATATATATATATATATATATATATACAGTATATATATGTATGTATATGTATATATATATAGGCTTATATATATTTATATATATATACATATACATATATATATATATATATATATATATTTATTTATATATATGTATATATATATATATATATATATATATATATATATATATATATATATATATATATATAAATGAGTTAAATTCTGTACATGGACCACTTTGCTCATATTTGAATAAGAATTTTTTTTTCTTTCCTTAGAGAAAATATACAATATTTTCCATTTTTAATAGTATTACAGTCAGAATTTAATCAAAGTTGACTTAACTTTACCAAAAACAAATATAATTTTATCGCACCATTCGGGTTGACAATTGTTGTATCGTGTACATTTTACAAATATTCCTAGTGTTTCAATGTTAATATTTTTCCGTAGTTAACCACATAAGATTTTATCAGTATATATCTATTTTTTATTATCCTTGATTTTATGAACCGTTTAATTCGATCGTTTTCTTTTATTCCTTCAAGTCCCAACAACAGTGTCACAAATCAAAATTACAGCAGTGTTCCTGTCCTTTTTGATTGTGCTTCAAAATCCAATTTTAAAATTTTCAGTAAACTTTTTGTCTTGATGTGACCCAATTCATTTAATACATCACAAAACCAATCAAGCAGTTACTTGTTACACTTTCAGAAATAAATTAAACCCATCACATTTTCTGGCTCTTTGCAGTTTTCACATAGTTTACTATGAAATTTTTTATCACACCGTGATTTATATACAATCATGAAGCTACAAATGTCGCTTAATATCAAATTCACGCTGCCTCGGGAACATCCCCGATGGGGAATTAGCAATGAAGGGGAATTTATAAGTGATAATTGGATTGGTACTGCCGAGTCTCGATCTCACGACACAGATACTTATCCAGCGACTTATAAATTCCCCTTCGGTGATAATTCCCCATCGGGGATATTCCCGAGGTAGCGTGAATTTGATATTAAGCGACATTTATAGTTTACTATTTGATATTTTCATCATGTACAATCTATCTTCTGTGACCAGAATTTCATGAATATATTTGTACAAAATTTCTCTATCATAACTGTTAATCAATTTTCTGTTAACATTTCCCCAAAGGCTTTTCCCTTCAAATAAAGGGTATTTCTCTTCAGTTTTTGGGCTGAACTTCTCATCTCTCGATAAAAACCCATAAACACTCTTAGAGTTCACATTTGGGTAGTTTTCCACCTTTATCACCTTCCGTAAGGTTGTTATGTAAGGATACTATAGCTATATCTGTCATATTTTGTTCAACTCCAAAAGGTACGATGTCCTCACCTTGCAGTAATACACAATAAGTTCATAACCAATTACTCTTTTCATGAAGGACTTATAAAATGTGTTGAAAAATATTGAATCGGCTTTAGTTGTTACATTGATAATTCCAATAGCTCCCTTCTCTCATTTTAAATACACAAAGTCTGCCTGTTTAATGGGTGATAGTTTCCGTTCCATAAAAACTTAATTATACATCTTTCTATTAATCCCCGGTCGTTTTTGGTAAGGGAAAAACATGGGACATATACCAGGCTTTTGATATAACCTTTGAATTTACTACAATTGACTTTTGGAATAGTGACAGTTTCCTAGAATACAATTGGCCTATATTGCATACAATACTGTTTTCTATAACTTTCCAATTTTCTTCTCTCGCCTTTTCGTAATCATTATCACATATTACACCGAGTATCTTAAAGGACCCAACAATTACATTCATAGTGAAATCTGGCCACACTTCGTTGTTTTTCCATAATCCTATTTCTGTTATAGTTGTTTTTTGATAATTAAGTCTTGCACTTGTTGCCTCTTCATAGTCTTTTATTATTCCAAAATATTCTTTAACTGATTCATCAGACTTAACTATAATGGTCGTGTCATCTGCAAATCCTTCAATACCAATCCTCAATCCATTTGGTAGTTCTAAAGCTCTCTTAAGCAGTTTACTCTTTAACATTCTATATAATGGTTCCTGAGCTATTACAAAGGGAATCATGGATAATGGACATCCTTGCCTAACAGACCTCTCAACAGGGAAATAATCGGTCAGGTTCCCATTAATAAAAAGACAACTTTGAGCATTAAAATAGAGCGTTTTTATCAAACTTATAAAACTGCCTGTCAACCCCATTTGTTCTAGTATCCGAAAGTCAAAATTTAAATCAACCCTATCAAACGCTTTTGACCAGTTAAGAGAAAGCAGAGCCGCTGTTATTTTTTCTGAATTTACAAAATAGAATATGCACATTGCAATTACTGATTGATTTCCCCGGCACTGAACAGAATTGTTCCTGTGATATAAGCAGTGCAGCTAGTTTTTTTTAGTCTGTTAGCTGTTATTTTTGCAATTATTTTGTAGTCCACATTGAGCATAGTAATTGGATGCCAGTTTTTGATATCATCAGAATTACCAGTTTTGGGAACCAATTTAATTGCTCCATTATTTATGTTTCCACAAAAAGTTTCTTTAAATACATACCTGATTACTTGCCAAAAATCCTCTTTGATAGTACCCCACATTTCCCTATAGAATTCAGCTGACAATCCATCAATTCCTGGGCATTTACCAGTTGTCATGCCTCTAATGACCTCTCAAACCTCCCTTTCTGTGACTACTTCTGTTGACAATTTGTTTTCACTTTCTCCTATTGTTTTCCTTGTCTGTTGCAAAAATTCTAATTGCTTTTTTATTGTTTGTGATACCTTCACTATAAAGTTCCCTGCAAAAACTATGAAACTCTGCTTGGATTGCTTTGTTATTCGTGAGAGTCGTTCCATTTTCTGTTTGTACTTTTACAATATTAGTTTTGACAATCTTCTCTTTGCCTAATAAGTACAGAGAAAGCTTTTCACCTTTTATTTGCTCATCCACCTTGGCTCTTATGCATATTCCATCACAGATTTCGTCCTCTAGAGCTTTTATTCTCTCTTTCACCACATTTATTTCTTCAAATGCACAACAGCTACTAGAATGAAGTCCCTTAGGAGGGACTTCAATAAGTTTAGGTATCCATATTTTTCCTAACTAATAATTTTTGAGGTTTTCATGTAAAACTTTTTCATTTGTTCTTCGGCATCTAACCACCATTCTAGCACAGAACAATCATATTGACATAATCCCAATGTCAACTTTCCCCATAGGCTCACAATGTTATCAGTTACCACAGCATTAGACAAATTGTTGGAATTTAACTTCCAGTAACCTTTTCCTATTTTTGACTCATTTCTTAGCCTAAACTGAGTTTTCACTGCATTATGATCTGACCAGGCAACTGGGATACTTTCTGTGTTTTGTACCTTACAATCTAAATCTCTAACATAAATACGGTCTAATCGAGATCCATAGTTCTTTTTCACATAAGTGTGCTCTGTTGAGTGATTTGTTAAAAACCACGCATCCTTCAATTTTAGCGCATTTTTCAAGAGTAACAAAGCTTTCGATAAGAGGTTACTATCTGAATCAGAACAGTCTCTCTGGCTTGTTACGTAATTCCAGTCCCCTCCTAACACCAGATTTTGCATGTTGTTTCTACAATAGTCCAGTAAATCATTTTTGAACTGCTCCTCTCTGTCTAATCTTTTTTCACTACCAGAAGGTGCATAAACATTAATTAACTGGAAATCAACTTCCACAAAGCTACATTTTGCACTGATTGTACATCCTTTTACACCCATTTCCTTACTGAGAATCCTCACCTGTGACATTTTATTTAACAAAGTTACAGTTCCCCCTTTTAAAAGTAGTGTGGGGTTCAAAATAATTTCACAGAATTTCTCGATGTACTCTTAACTGCTTACTATCATTTACATTATGTTCTTGTAAAAATATAATGTCTAGTTTATGCAATATGAAATGAACAAGTTTAATTTGCTTGTTTACACTACACAAACCATTAACATTTATAGTGACTATTGGTGATGTGAATGTAAAACAGAATTTAAAGTGGGTCCCTGTCTGCTTACTATCATTTACATTATGTTCTTGTAAAAATATAGTGTCTAATTTATGCAATATGAAATGAACAAGTTTAATTAGCTTGTTTACACTACACAAACCATTAACATTTGTAGTGACTATTGATGATGTGAATGTAAAATAGAATTTAAAGTGGGTCCCTATTATCCATTTTAAACCGTTCTGTCTCAGTCCCTGTCGCTTCTAAGGGTTTTTCACTTTCGTCTCGACGTTCATCCTCAACCTCCCTCTCGTCTGAACAAGTTTGTCCTCGGTCCTTTTTCAGCGTTATTCTGATGCTTGAGCAGTCGCTTATAAGTACTTGCTTGCCACTTTGATTTCGTGTTGCCCTTTTCAACGCCGTTATGAATGGTGCCCTTTCTTATTGTCCTTTGTTCCCTCGCTTTCCATCCGCGACTACTCATTTTCTAGCACGAATCTGTTTAACTTCATGTTGTTCAACGTCCTTTTCATCTTCGTTCATCTGATCATTTTCGTCATTATCATCTCGTTCCCTGCGTAATTGTACTTCAGTTGTTCCACTGACAGCTCCTTTATCTTCCGAGGAAAGCTTGCAAGCAAAGGTCTCCTCATCGCTTTCAGTCGCTTGATCTGATGTTAACTTTTCCTTGCGCCGCTTTCCTTTCTTTGCCGAGACTCTCCTGAATATCCGCCTGTTTCCATGAAGACTGGCGTCGCTATTGTTGCAGTGGTTGCGTTTACCTTTTGGCTGTTCATTTTCGTCGTCATTCTTTTCATTCGCCTTCTCACTTTCCCTCCTTCCAAGATCCAGTTTCAAGGTCCCGCTGTCACCGGATTTAATTTGGTCCCTTTGATCTGACTTCCTATCAAGAAAGTCTTTCTCACTCCACATGGTCAATTCCTCGTCGATTGGAGTTTGACAGCCTTAACCATGTGGAACCTCTTGACCACATTGGTAGCAAGTCCTTTTCTGACCACTGTACAGGAGAGTCAAATTATATCCATTAACACTAATAGATGAAGGAATATATCCATTAACACTAATAGATGAAGGAGTATATCCATTAACACTAATAGATGAAGGAATATTCTCCCTTATCTTGACAGTAGTCGTTGCAGTCAGTAAACCTTGAAGTGGCCCATCACTAAACTTATTGTTTCTTATTCCTTCAACTTTTCCGCACTTGCTTTTTAAATGTTTATGACTGACTCATTCGCCAACTCAGAGGGTGCATTCCTTATTGATACGTGCGTTACAGCATTGCTGATGTTAACTATCTTTCCCGTATCTACTTCGTTTATCTTAATGACTTTATCCTCATATTCACTCACAACTTCCATGAACCTCTCTTCAGATCCAAATTTTACCACTGTTTTCTTTCTGCTAACATTCTGAACTCCTATTAAGTCCAAAATTCTAAATTTCATTATTCTGAATAACACATCACTAAGTCATTCAACTGAAACAATTCAGCGAAAAAAATTCGATGACTAAAAGTTAGTCATGTCTAGCACTCTTCACCTTTGTATGTTGGTAAATGGCTGTTGTTGATTTGACATCAGTGTACAAGTAGATTTTAAGGTATTGGCCACGTTTATTTTCTAATCTTGAGACCACTGTTTCAATCTCAGTGGTCTCAAGATTAGAGAAATAAACCTGGCCAATGCCTTAAAATCTGCTTGTACATTGATGTCAAATCAACAACAGTCATCACTAACTTTTGGTCACCGAATTATTTTAAGTCTAAACTTCGGAGAAACAGGTATTAAAGCGTCAAGTTTCCTAAAATGCCACTAATCGTTAGCCACAATGATCTGCCACACGAGATATAGAAGCTCAAACAGATCAGCACACTCGTTGCAGAGGCTTACGATTTATTTTCACAATCAAGGTAAATAACAAGAGGAAATGGCTTGTGGGTAGGTGTTCTTAGTCCGTTCTACATAGACCATATTGAAACGATGAAGAGTAGGCAATCAGCGGGAGTGCCTCCCGCCTCGGTTGAACCAGGCTGCTTTGTAAACACGGATAAAGGCGACGTCTTTCTTTAGACACAGGTGGCTTCGAAACTTAGTGATGCAGCGTCTAGCTCCTAACTGGACGCCTCTTCTTCGATTCTCGAACCGGACAAAGTGCGACGAATGGGCGCGTTCTCTAAAATCCAATATGCCCCTGCTGACTTAAGCAGTGAATTAAGTACCTAACTGTTAGTCGATTGTTGTGGGAGAGCGAAAAAGGGAGATGAGATCAAAATCATTGGCATGACATTTTATTACTCTTGTCAAAATGTGCACCATGCAAAGGGGGGGGGGATCCTCGGCGAGGCCGTCATCAAAGATATTTATAAGATTCGAGTTAGTGCACAAGATTAAATTTCTGAGAGCCTGTGGAAGGGTTTCCTTATTTCCGTCAACAGATTCTGGAGAAAGTCGTGCTTCAAGCATCTTTGTTTGAACTGCTGTTTCTCTCTCGATGCACAAAATACTGTTATCATTATCATCATCATCGCTGTTTTTTTTTTATGGTGGGCAATGAACCAAGAAAGAGATGGATCATTTAGGAGATGAATCTAGAACAGAATGTCGATTTGAATCACATAAATAAAAGAAAAAGTGGAGACATTTTTTTTCACTCGCGTGTTACAGTTTTTCCATTAACATATTTTTGTACTTCCACAAATGGAAAGAGAACGCATTCCATAGTTCTTGGACAATATATGTAAATATATACAGATCGAGCCCTGGTGCAGTAAATTGCACGTATTATCTAAAAAGGCCTGCAATGTCGGAAAAGATGAGGCTCTTGAGAAAAGTGGACGCTGAGGAAAAAGAAGTTATGTAAATAGATTGGTGAAAATCTTGGATGGAAGGGATAACTAAGACTAGGGAAAAGACGATGATGGATAGGCTTTGTTTTACCCAGGATTCAGGACACTTCCGAGTGGTGTTGCGATTATTCAGCACCCAAAAATAGTTGCGGAAGTGCGTGTGTTCCAGTTTGTCCTTTGCTCCATTATTTTAATGTTAGATGGAATAGAATTCATAACAGCCAGTTTTTTTGCTTATCACTTATGGGTTTCCTCATCTCCCACCAAAGTTGGTAGGTGATGTTGATAACCAAATGTCCGTGTCAGTTTATTTTCACGTTTATTGGTTTATAATATGTCATTCGGTATGCCTGCCATCAAGAGAAGTTACTACAATTGGACAGGACTATAAACCAAGGGAAAGTTTATCAAATATAAATATGTATTTGCACCCGGAAGCAGATCCGACTGCCGTGAAGAAGAGACATTCAGAGATTGCTAACCCATTGAAAGCCAATTACTTATCAAAATCCACCTAGGTTCTGACGCTATGTGGTCCAGCAAGCAAAGCTGCTAATGCAGTAATGATGATAATGAACATAACGGGTAAGCAAGGCTTCAATTTCAGCATGGCTGCCAAATCCTCAGTTGCATGCTGATCGATAATGAAAGAACAGCTTTATTTATCCTATATGCAGATGCTCTATACAACATAAAGAGTAAATTTCCTTGTGATGTACTGGAGAAGAAATTGTTTTTTGTTATACAGATTTCCAATATGGCCGCGTATATTATCTTATTGGAATGACAAATGGAGAGATTTGCAAACCTTTTTTTAACAACTGCTTCTCACTGGTTCCTTCAATTAGTTTTAATTCAGAATGGAAGAGGAAAGGTCACCTGCAATACTTTGATATACTTATAATGAGAGATGTCGAATATCGTTTTACAGTCCGCAGAAAACTTACGTTCTCGTCTCATAAATTCACTTTCGGATTTACCGTGACACCACTAAGACAATGGCAGTGATATACAATCTTTTTGTTGAGAGCTCTTCGCATTTTTTCCCAGAATTTTCTAGCCTCAGAATTTAACATCGTCCGAAACACCTATCGCATCGATTATACACAAAAGTCATTATTGAGGAGGCAGTTAACATGACCTGGTTTGGTTGTTCGTCCGTTTGTGGTCATGAAAGCAATAAAAAAAAATGCTTATTGGCAAATTAAAAAGAAAAGAACTACCAGCAACTCAAAGGTCTTGGACAACTTTTCTTTGTGTTTTTTATTATGGAATTGTTGTACAATGTGTTTATTGACAACCACAACAACAATAAAAATGACCTCAATACCGAATATTGAAGGTTTTTGTAGCATGGTCATTAATAATGTGTGTATGCAATTTGGTGTATCTCTCACATTCGAGTTCCATATTGTTCGGAAATTGTTTTAGTTATTTTTTCCAGTTAACTGACCGTCACATTAACATTCACATTAACATAAATAACAAAAGCAATAAGAACACATTCACAGAATAAAGTATAAATATGATTTCTTTTGAGTAAACGTGGAGAGACATGACAGGGAGACCAGAAGGCCTTCATTACCCCAGAGACAGGTTGCCCCGGGGGGAAACGTGCTCTAGATCCCGCGTTCCGTTCCATTATCTAAGGAAGTGGTTAATGTTTTATATAAACCTCTTGCGCTCCCTGTAATAATGCCACACGGAAATAAACCGTTCCGTGAACTGAATATGCTCTAGCATTCAGACTCCTGATGTATTTTTATCAAGTGAAGGTTTGGTTTTTATATGTTTTTACGCAATACCCGCATTTTTACTCTTAAAAAAATACTTCAGTATCAATAGCAAGTACAATTTATTCTTATTCTATAAAATAAAACAATATAGAGCTTGAAAATATCCTCATAATGATAAGCCATGAGACGAACACAATTTACTTTACCATTCGCATCAAAAGCTTTTCAACAAATAACCAAATGTAATTGTCAAATAAAAAACGCTGAAAATAGTATGCGATCTGACCAGAAGAAATTGCTGACAATAAATCTGCGTCTTTTCTCGTTTAACGAAGTTATATTATTACTTTAACTGAACGCTTATTCACGTGTCTCGTACAAAGGTTGCTTCGCCATGGTTTCAATTTGATGTAAGTATTAGAATTTTAAACCTGTTTATACTCGGAATAACTGAGGGAACGTACCTTGCCTTACTGTGCCACCAGTACATTTTTAAATTGAGAAATTTTCAAGAAGACTGTTCGTTATGATAAAGCCAATATCAAACCACTCGAAAAAATGAATGATATGTCAATTAATTATCTGATTCTTATTTAAATATGTAATAGAATAACGTTAAAATATGGATAGTACGCTGTCATTTTAAGCGTCTGAAAATGTAAAACAAACGAGCGTCGCGCAACCAGAAAGCCTCTTTGAGATTGATATCCCAAGTAATCATGAACTGTGATTCTCAATAAGAATGTTTTTCTTAGAGTGCTGTACTCGGTCTCTCTCTATTTAATACCTTATGGCCTTAAGCTGCATTTGGTCTGAGTTTTGGGTAGTTTTAATTTCCGTTTAGCTTAAAACCGATTTGTATTTTTTTTATTTTTTTTTTATAAACCTTAGCTATCTTAGCATACATTTTAATGTTGTAAAAATGAATTTTATTGTAGCTCAGAAGAAGGGAAAAGATTGACAAAACATTGGTGTCAATCAAAAGAAATTATTTTCTTCTGGCTGTCCTCTCTATTATTAAACTTGAGGTCACCAAGAGCTAAAATCTTACATTTTTTATATATATTCTATCTATTATAGAAAAATGAATGTTTGTTTATTTGTTTGGATATTATAGAAATCCGAACTGCTTGACAGATCCAGACAAAATTTTGCACACGGACCCTATGTCACCCTAGAAAGGTTTATAAGTCAAAATCAAACCCTTACCCTGTGACAGACATACAAACGCAGACAAAACAAATGAAATTTTCGATTTTATGTCACCTTTTCCTTCAGTGCCTTATGGGTTAATTCTCATTTCCCACCTGCCGCTCCACCTTTTCTTCCAGGCGCTGTCAAATGTATGAGTAACCTACAACAATAAATCCAAATCCCCCTCATTAAACTTCTTCCACTGCTACATGAAAGGAATTGTTGCCATATATCACTACCAGCGTAAACCTAACCACTATTATTTTTAAATATAAATAGTCTTATTCTATAAATGTATTGTTACAAAGTCTTAAATTTAATATACAATATTTTACAAAATAGATTTAGCACAACAAAATGCTTTAAAAGTGTAAATTATTTGCGATCCGTACATGCGCAGTACCAAGGCCTTGGTAGTAACTGTTGGCTAAGCTCAGCATGCAAGCTGGAATGCGTTTAATTATTTTTTTTTTTTATTCGTTCAAATGCGAATTTCCACATTAATCCGTTAGTTTCTTCGTTTTTACCTGAGGAGTTCTCTATAGTGGCTGCTTCCTGACGTTACAGTGACGTGTTTCGTTATAAAGTCAGTTTAAATAAGGTCCAAATTATCGTGCAGTTTGGTAATTACTTCCACCACCGTCATCAACTCCACCTCGCGATGCCCGCTCCACCAAACTCTCTCTCTCTCTCTCTCTCTCTCTCTCTCTCTCTCTCTCTCTCTCTCTCTCTCAAGGCATTACTCAGACAAGTTGGACCAAAATCTTTCTATGAAGCTTTTAACTGTTGCAATTTTAGTTGTCACTTTGATTAATCAGCTATATAAATGTTAAATTGCTCTTTAAAAGGTACGTCTTCAGGTTCCATATTAAGCAAAGGCACTCTACGGGACCTCCAATCTTAGTTTCACCCAAACTTGGTCTTCCACGACATTTTTTGGAATGCTGTTTACATGCGCTGTACTTTGTGGAAACCTCGTATCACTACATTCGATGACAAGGATTCTTGTTTATCCTTGAATGTCCTAATAACTATAAGACAAGCAACACAGTCAGCAGTTAATTTCGAGTTCCTGTAACTTATGTAATGAGTTTAAAATAAATGAGCTTAGACACACACACACACACACACATATATATATATATATATATATATATATATATATATATATATATATATATATATATATATGTGTGTATATATATATATATATATATATATATATATATATATATATCATGGATGTACCACAGTGTGAAAAATAAGAAACGGGGTGTAGGTCCTGACCGTATTTATTTCAAGCCATTGACGTGGACTGTACAGTGTGTGAGAAGTGTATAAATGTGTAGTTGACGAAATCCCATGTATGCTCATGCCCCATAGTATGTATTATATTTATTTATAAACCCATTTGGCTAAAAAACCAAGAATATTTGCCATAAACAGACCATACCCCACCTCAGATCCACACCTGACAGGTGTCATCGGAGTCTGGAAACTCTCATCACTCACCATTTTTAATCAAATAAGATAATCCTATTTATCATATATCTATAGTCAGCCTATCCATAAAGACAAACAAGTCTTCAAAGTTCTTTATTTAAAATCAAGTTTATACAATCCCTTGACTGATATTCATATTATGGTTGTAATAAATTATAAAGAGCAGTTAAAATGTTCTAAATTAAAATAACAATTATTATACCCCTTCCCAGTTGAAAAAATTTTATAAAGTCAACATAAAATATAGAAAAATTATGAAAAAATAAACATAAAATAAAATAAATAAATAAATAGTGCTTAAAATTGGCCAATATAAGTTTGTGAAGACTTACACGGGATTTTAACTACCACAGTACAACGTCAAGTTCTTGGAAGAATTTTTCATTGTTGAAACGTCAAATGCGACATTAACACCAAAACCTTAAGAAGATGAGAGGAAACCTTTCAGAAGTGTTATTATTCAGAACAAGGAAAGGTTTTTATTGTAATGACTCAAGTTTTGTTAAAAGGCAGTTTTGAGATGTAATGCACTGAGAATCGAAAAGATGTTTTTTTTTTTGCAACATTCCTAATTTTATCTATTTAGTATCAATGTATTCAGGGCTAATGCTAGAAAGTTCTGGATTGGAAACATAGATGAAAACCTGTAACCTTATAAATAGAAATCCTAAAGTGGCTGTAATGGGTTTTCTATACACACTTGCATTTAAAGTCTTTTTCTGGAACCAACATAGAAACGTACCAAGACATCTTTTCCATTTCAAATTTATTGATAATACTGGACCTTAGCAAAAATCTTTTACATCTTGTCCTTATAGGAGAAAAAATTTCCAACCCATGTTGGATTCATAGGGATTAAATTTAATTTTTAAAAACCTATTTCTCTTTCAAAAATACTTTTTATTTTTTAACGTAATTTGTCCGATAGAGGGTAAAGGGAATAAAAGTACATGTTCAATTTAGGAACATTAAATTTTCAGAGGAGGGAGACATAATTTAATCAGTTCAATTAAAATTACTTTCTGAAAATGGGATTGAGGCTGTGTGTTAACAATTCAGAAAAAAACGATAAATAATCAATTTCAAGTGAAAAGTGATACCAACTAAAACTATAAGCCTTTGATTAATCGATGTACCAATGTTGTAATAGGCCCAATTGATCTTGAAATTTGAATAAAAACAAGAGCTAAAATAGTTAATATCAAGCCTGTAAACGTATTCTTAGCGATAAACAGATGTCGAACCATGTTGAACTAGATAATTTTACATCCAAAAGAAAGTTTTGTTGTTCAGTCTTTATTGTAAATTTCATGTTGGGATGTACAGATTGGAGAGGTCCCAGTTTAAGCCTGTTCTATATAAACGATATGTTGATGACACTTTTGCCCAGGTTTTTCACTTTCTTGTCATGAACCACTTTTATTAATTGTGTATCATCCCAATATTTAAATTTTATATTGAGACTCATCAACAAAAGATTTTGCATTTTCTTTATGGACTTTTATTTAAAAATTACAAGGGCAACTGATTTATCTGCTTTTGTTTATGTGTATATTTTTATCGTTTTCAGTTCATTAATAGCAACTATAAATTTTTGGGGACGTTTTTATGTCTGATTTTTTCATACTTCCAACATTGGTACATCGAACCATGTTCAAATCTTCATTCGTTAAATCACAATATTTTTGAAATTGATTATTCCTTTTAGTTTTTTCCACACTGTTCCTTCCTCAGAGATAAAGAAAGTTTAAAATATAGCCTTCACTAAATACATTTCTCCCCAGCTGTTTGTTTGATAAGTTGACGAAACTGAATTGGCGTTGTTGGTCCAAGGGCTTCTTTCAATCAACAGTTATTTTATTATCGTGTTTCCGTTTCAGTTTCGATACAAATTATTCCTCAAAAATAAAAATATTCACGTTGAAAGAGAAATAGGTTTTTTGAAATTCAAATTTGATTTTCCTCGTGAGATCTTCAAAATTGGAAATTTTTTTCCAATAATGATGTTGATATGATTTTTCCAATATGGCAGCATTATCTATAAATTTGAATGCCCAAGATGTCTTGGTCTTGTTGGTTCCAGCAAAAATTGACTGTTGAACGATCTCGACACCAGCCTTACTTAGGGATATGGATCGTCAGGTTGTGTATATCCAATCAGAACTTTCTTGTAGTATATATATTTGAACACATGCTCTGTAAAGTCCTTCGTCAATGGCTTGAAAAAAGTCACAACCGATTCAGTGCTACATCTCAAACTGCCTTTTTATTTTTCACCTGAGTAATGTGTGATAAATGAATCACGTATCAAAAGTGATAATAATCATCATATATATCTATATATATAATATATATATATATATATATTGACGTTTCTTCTGGCCATTCTTCCCTATTGCGTTGTACTGTAAGGTATATATATATATATATATATATATACAAACTTGATGAATTTTAATATATTTATTTATTTATTTTATTTTATTTTATTTTTGTGTGTAATTTTTCTGCTTTTATGTTGACTTTATAAAATTTTTTACTGTCGTGTATAAATAATTGTTGTTTTAAATCTTTAGTTTTAACATGCTCATGCATAATTTATTGCATTTATTTATGATATACTAGAAAAACCAAGAAATTTCTAAATAAAGAACTTTGAAGACTTTTGTCTTATGGATCTCCTGAGAATTTGCTGCTTGACTGTTGGCTATATATATATATATTTTAATCAAATATATATCCAGATATATATATATATATATATATATATATATATATATATATATATATATATATATATATATTTATTTATGATTTTACCTGGGAAAATGGTCAGTATGAGCCAGGTATCAACACTCACCGTTCGTTAGCCCTGTTATCTAACTTCGTGAGTCCAGGTAATCATGAAAAACAAGAAAAAGGGGGATTTTCATATGAGCTTAGGGCTCTCCTCACAAGGAATGTGTATCTAAACACGTTAGAGTTGAATTAAAGTCACGTATATTTACACAAAAGAATATCAGAAGATGAAAGAACGTGGCATTCAGGCTTGCGGGGGCCTGAAGGGATATTTCTACTGATGAACTCGAACATCGAATCCGTTAGTGGGGTTTTCACAAGGCACAATCCATGGATATTCCACTGAAAACTGGTCCCTCTGAAATGAGAGGTTCAGGTATTACAAGCCAGTAAATGGAGACAGGAAAATACTCAGGAATTCCGGGCCGCGCTGAAGGTGCCATAAGGCCTCGAATGAGCAAAGATAGGCAAAAACAGACATTTGAATAACACTGGTATCACGAGGCAAAGGAAAATTGGGAATTACTGGCCCTTCAAAGGGAACACTTGAAGGGCAATTCGTGACTGATAGGGACTCTTTAACGAGCACTTTACTGCGTAGAGGAAGGGGTCTCCAGCGAAGAATGGCGAAGATGCATCACTAACCAAAACATGACTGAGATGTGTGTTTCTGTGACGAAGATTGGGCGTCAATCACTCCTCCAGTATAGCGGTCCCGCGCGCGTCTTACGGCAATCCGCCTCACGACTTCATGACGTCCCTCGAGTGTTTGACTCTCGTCTCCTTTGTTTGTCCCTATTTAAGGCATCGGCGGAGGAACGGGGCGTGGGGACGGTGCAGGAGTCATCTTCCATGAGTCATGTGTCCAGGTGTGCTGAACATCCGGCCGCTTCTCGACGGGGTACCTGCAAAAGAGTCCCATACTGTTCACTCTGCCCCATAAGAGGAAGTTGTCAAGTAGCTTAAGGATGCTAAGCTTCCTTAGGGAGGAGCCTTAATCCCTCTTTTCCCTACCTTCGACCTGTGCTAAGCAAATGCCAGGTCAAGGATAAAACAATAAAACAGAGTGTTTTTATGGTGACTTCTTGTGAGATATAATGTATATATATATATGACTATATCACCGTGATTCATATATATATATGTATATATATTTATATATGTTATACAATTTTTTTAGTTGATATAAGTCCACTGTCCCGTGGGGTCGAACCCCACGGGACGGTGGACTAAAACTAAAAAAATAAAATAAAAAAAAAAAATGTATATGTTTTATTTAAGAGCAATTAATTCAAGACAATTAGTAATCACAGGAATATAAATAGCATTTTCAATGATTTATTTAAAGCAATTAATTCAAGACAATTAGTAATCATTGAAAAGCATTTTCAATGATACTACACGACATTGCACGAAAACAATTCAAAGGAGATGCAGGAATATTTTTCTGAGTCCTTCATAGTTTTCCCAGGCAGCGTCGGGTTGGTCAGCAAGTATATATATATATATATATATATATATATATATATATATATATATATATATATATATATATATATATATATATTATATATATATATATATATATATATATATATATACATATACATATATATATATATATGTGTGTGTATGGATATATGCAATCGTGATAACAACAGCGCCCTCTTAACTTCTAGAATTCTTAGCGCTTTTTGGAAACACTTGTCACCACAAAGCCTTCGTTCTAATGACGAGGATTTCGAGTAATTCTGATGTCCGTAGGAGGATTCAAACTTGCATCCAGAGAATCAGAGCGAGGTCACGTTGCCGACTTGATCAAGTCAGCAACGCGAACTTAAGTGGGTTCTTCTCAGAGGAAGATGAACGTGCGCAGCGGAGTCAGTTTTTGTACTGGATGTTCACTGTCTAACCGTGAACAGTGCAGCTTAGACAAACGTAGTAAAGGATGTACAAGTTTCATTAAATACGATGATTTATTATTCTACGCCAAAGCTCCAACCCAAATGAATTGCTGATTCGCGTGTCTCTCTTCATCACACAACTTGTTCCGCAGTTGAATACGCATTCCAATCCCTCTTCATTGTGCTGCCTTTCTTAACCTATTGTTTTTATGTACAGACTTTTAGCTTTTGTTTATCTTTTGCGATGGTAGGTCGACCCCAGTGCTCCTCAAATATTTCTTAGCTGTAATCTTTATGTACTTTTTATCTGGACGTCATATCAACTGTACGCTTTTAGTTTTGCTGTAATATTAAATGTAAGCATATGATATATATATATATATATATATATATATATATATATATATATATATATATATATATATATATATATATATGACGTGTTCACATGCCGATTTCATGCGATGTTTTCAAATAATTATTCTTAATACATGATTCGCCTTGTTTCACCTACGTCAGCCTTTATACAAATTAGAATAAAATCGTACTGAAACTCTGAAAGCTATACAATATTTGTACATTCTAAATTTCGAACGCATTAGGTTAGGTACTACCATTTAACTTAAGTACAAATAGGCATCAAATTCACAACTGTAATTAAGTAACATATGCAATTAATGATGCATGGAAGATATGACGAACTCCCCTTCAGCCACGATACCACATGATACTTACGTCATTCAGAAGCATGTCACCAGATATTATATGTGTGTGTGTGTGTGTGTGTGTGTGTGTGTGTGTGTGTGTGTGTGTGTGTGTCCTTCAAGTCATTTTATGTATGAAAATGCGATGACTTTTCTGCGTGATCCGCTTTGATCAGCCAGAAACCTACGTATCACATTATGAACTTAACATTATCTACAAATATTAAGCACGTGATCTGATAAATTTGGCCGCCAAGCATATTCTGCACATGGATCAACCTTACGCTAACAACTCTCATCTCCCAGCAAAATGCAGATCATTTTTGCAAAGAATAACGAATTTTCGAATTAGTATTTCCGAAGAACCTATTTGCCCATGTCACGGTACTTTTGAAATGATGAAATTTAGGGCTACGGGGAATAAAGGCGAAAGTTTCATCGAATTTTATCTGAAAGTTCTTCTGCAAAATCGGTTGATATTATAATTAATAATAATAATAATAATAATAATGATAATAATAATAATAATAATAATAATAATAATAATAATAATAAATTAAGAAGAAGAAGAAGAAGAAGAAGAAGAAGAAGAAGAAGAAGAAGAAGAAGAAGAAGAAGAAGAAGGAGAAGAAGGAGAAGAGGAGGAGGAGGAGTACTCCTAAAAGCCTAACCATTCAGTAAGATAGTTTATGAAAAGGCATTCAAGATATCAGTAAACTGGCTTCGCGTATGGAAATAAACTGGCATCAATAACCCGAAATTTAGAGTCACAATAAAGTGAGAATAACCCGATAAAAATGGCCAACGCATAGACGCTATTACCCTGTTTTAGATAGGCCCCATTGAGATGATCGTTCCAAAAAAAAAAAAAAAGGCAATCAGCGTGAGTGCCTCACGCCTCAGTCGGTGCCACGCCGCTCCGCAAACACTCCGGCACTTTTCTTTTTTGAAGGATCCTTTTCATTTGTTGCGGAAAAAGGAGGAAGCATTTCTCCGAGTTCGGGAGCACCTCGAGATTCGGCACACTATGAAAAGGTCGCGATTAACGGAGAAACGAGTAAAACATGCGCCGAAGTTTCTTCGGCGCAGTCGAGTTTTCCGTACAGTCGCTACACGGTATAATCAAGGCCGCAGAAAATAGATCTGGCGTTCGGTGGTCTCGGTATGATGTTGTATGAGCCCTGGCCCATGAAACTTTATCCACGGCCCGGTGGTGGCATATCCTATGTCGTTGCCAGAAGCACGATTATGGTTTACTTTGACCTTAAATAAAATCAAAACTACTGAGGCTAGAGGGCTGCAATTTGGTACGTTTGATAATTGTAGGGTGGATGATCAACATACCAATTTGCAGCCCTCTAGCCTCGGTAGTTTTTAAGATCTGAGGGCGGACAGAAAAAGTACGGACAGAATAAAGTGCGCACGGACAGACAAATCCGCCTCAATAGTTGTCTTTTACAGAAAACTAAAGCGTAGCGTTTTCGTTACCTCCGTCAATTGTTTATTCGTTACCCCCACTCCGTCTTTTAGCAAGACATTAAGAATATTCACTGAAGAATTTCAGGAATGTTAAGAGACGTGGACAATGAATTCCAGATCTGAATGGTATAGAAAGATTAAAAACGAAAAATGAGGATATTTCTTTTACTCAGGTTTAAAGATATTCTCCTACACCACATTTACTGAATCCTAAAGGGTGGATAAAATTAATTCGTATTACAATAATGAATTAAATTATATATATATATATATATATATATATATATATATATATATATATATATATATATATATATATATATATATATATACAGGTTAAAAAAAGGAGTTTTATCAGAAAATATGTGGGTTCAAGGAAAATAAAATTAAACGGGTGAAAGGATTTTGCAAATATATTGACGCAATTCTTAAGCTACTCGACCCAAAAACAAATACAAGGTATATATTGCCCATTAAGTATCAAACGTAAAAATCATGAGTCCATTAAAGAATGTAGTAACAAAAACCTCGGAATCGTCATTCCGTGTGAGAATTAGATTTGGTGTAGTTGCTCGTGTTGGGTGAGGGGTGGGGTGGGGGATTCGTCAGATTGTGAGATCTTTCCCAGTGCAGAAATAAAATGTATCACCTGAGTCAGTCAAGCAGAGACTGTTTTTAAAGAAAATCATTAAAATCAATTCTTCTGTTCTTACTCATCCCTGTGTGAGTGTGAGAGTGTGTGAGTGTTTGCGTAACTTAGTGAAACAAAAGTGACAGAGCAGAGTGTGGAGAGACAGGACGGTCAAATTGCGACTGTGTCTTGGGGAGCTGAAAGGAGTGGACTAGGGTGAGGGCGGTCCTTGAAGCTGCAGGAATACTCTGGTGATCCTTGAAAGAGTATGAATATGTTAGTTCGAGGTTTGTGTAGTCAGACTGAATGTGGCAGGAGTAAAAGTTATAAAAGCATGAACGTGGAACATGAATGGAAAGGAATGAGTGAAAGAGAATATTTTGACGAGAGGTGGAGAACACGAAATGGGGGTTATACCAGGTTACGATATGAAGGCAAAGTTGTGTGGAAGAAAACAGAGATGGCAAAGTTGGCAGGCATGGTGTCTCTGGAGTAAATGAGGATGGACAGTTTCGTGGAAACGTTTAGAGGAGAAAAGTTTGATTGTTGGAAATACTTGGCCTCCTAAGGGAAGGAAAAATAGTGAAGAAATGTTTACAAGAGTATGCGTTAGCACAGATTATATGGAAGAGTAAGTTGAAGGATGCGAAGGTGGAAAGAGAAGTGCGAGGTATATCTTTACATTATTTCCTTAAAGAAAAAGTTAAGAAAGGAGGAGAAATTGCAAGTAAATATAATTTAGACAAGTGATTAAAATGCAGGTGGAGGGAACAGAGAGGGAGTATGTAAAATCCGATGGTGCGGTGTCTGTGGGTACAAGAAAGTACGAAAAATGGAAATAGATTTTTCCATTTGCAGCTCATGTCAGAATTGATCGTGGGTAGGCATTCAGAAGGAGAAGGAGAATAGTCAAGAGGGAAAGGAGAGAGAGAAAGATTGTAAATAATAAAAACATAGAGCAGTGGGTGCAAAAGAAATTAAGGGGAATAGCTCTAGTGGTAAGCCATGCAGAAAGAAAGGTTAATATTAGAGGAGATGGGTTTCAGAGTCAAGAACCTAAAGTTGAGACGCTGTAAGAAATTAATGAGGCAAATTGGTTGAATGCAGGGGATGAGATAGAGGTCAAGCAGAAGTGACTGAAGTGAAGTGGGCAAATAAGAGGACGAAGTGTGGAAAGACAACTAGGAACTAATGAGATTACAAGTGAGGTGCTACGATATAATAGTAATGAGAGAGTGGCTGACTTCGTGACTGTGATTCACTGGGTACAGTGTGTCTGAGTGAAGAAAAGATTCATGTGCAGTGAGTGAGAGGAATAACTGTCCCGCTGTATGCAGGTAAGGAAAATAGAGACTACTTTAAGAATTCTAGGAACATAGAATTACTCAATGTTCCAGGAAAGGTGTATTGTGGGATCCTTTTTATTGGGGAAGTAAAATAAATGGCAAAGCTGACATCGAAAGAACTGTAATGGTTTAGGTACTGAAGATGGTGTGAAGATCAAGGTTTGTTATGTGACAGTTATGTGAGAAGATCAAATGTAAGAAGACATATAATTATAATTACCATAAATGGACACAGAGAAAACTTATGATAGAAATAATAAAAGCAATGTGAGGAGTTTTAAAAATGTATGAAATTGACGAATTATTGCGGGCTATCAAAGTTCTGACAATGAAGTGAAATTTCTGCTTGAACGTGTAAGCAGTGAATGACTGATTTGGAATAAAAGTGGGTCTGAACCAAAGCTCTTCAATATCTTATGGATGGACTGATGCTGGAAGTCAGTGAAAGGACAGTAGATGCAGGTGCAAAGATTTAGGATAAAAAATTAGTCATAAATGAGGTGTGCAATGACTGTTGATATTAAAGGGAAACAAATTAAACACTGCGACATCTTTAGGAATGCACTGGCAGAAACTTGCCAACCTCTGATATTGCTTCGCTTTTCAAGAGTTGACGTTGGTCAAGAAGAACGTTTTCTTTATGCTTTCTCTTGTACTAACAGAAACTAGATAATCATAAGAACTGAAAACAAATAAAAACGTAAGTAACAATACAAATCATTTAATAGTAACAGGCATGTGAATACTGTTTCTACTACTATTACTATTATGGCAAATAATAATTATAGTATTAATAATTACGGACCTAGTCCTTGGGAATTTGAACCATCGACTACTGGAACACCAGAACAACACACAGAGAGAGTAAAAGGGAAGTAGCCAGATATTTGTCAGCATTGCGGATCGGGGGGATCACGTTCATGGTTTTTCTCCTCACTGCAGTGAGCTGGTATGCTTAATTCTCTGCCACTGAAGGTCTGATGCAATATTCACAATATAAACAGGCAATTTAGGCTGGATATAAATAAGCATTACAGCTATTTTTGTAACTGGGCAAGTAGATAAATACAGAATACAGAATCAGTCAACAGAGTTATAAAAAGTTATTGTTGAAATAACAGCAAAATCCCCGAGGAAAGAATATTTTCACGAGAAGAAGAAATCCGACTGTACAATAGGAGGATTTAAAACAAATCTGTAGCAGTAACACAGAATGCTAACCTTTAAAATAAAAGTCTTGGACCGAAGACACATAACGGGAGGAAGTTGCAGGCATATATGTGCTCTATTGATTATTCGCAACAGAGCAAACTGAGATGATCGCTGCATAGAAAGCAGGCAATCAGCCGGGAGTGCCTCACGCCCCAGTCAGCGCTATGTAAACGCTGGCACTCTGATTGTGGGATCCTTTTCATTTGCTGCGAAAAATGAAGAGAACCTTTCCCCCGTTTCTGTCTCTGCTCAATTGCAAGATAAAAGTCTCTCCGTCTAGTGTCGGTAATTATCAGTTCAAGATTTTTCCCTTGGCTCCATTAACGAAGTTAGAATTGAAGTGAATATGGAATTTAGGCCAAGGGCCAAGCGCTGGGCCCCGTGAGGTCTATTCAGCGCTGAGACGGAAATTGACGGTAAAAGGTTTGAAAGGAAAACCTCGCAATTGCACGATGAATCAATTTTTAGACCTAAGAGGGTGGAAAGTAAGATGGGAGAAAGAATATGAACGGAGGTACAGTAAAAGGAAGGGAAAGGGGTTGCAGCTAGGGGCGAAGAACACGCTGTGCAAAGAACACTAAAGTAATGCCTACAGGGGACGAAGTTAGAATGAGGTACACTGACGGCAAACTATCCCCCTCTTACGGGAACGAAGTTAGAAAATTTAAAATTCTAGAATTATATTCATGTATTCATTTATAAAAAAAAAGTATCTTTCACGTCTGTCAGTCTCTAAACTATTATGCAAGCAGGTGGGTCTTGATCATAACGAATTTCTGGAAGGGCGGTTTGCGAACCAAGACAGAGCCAGTAGATCTTGAGACGGAGACGGAGATGATATTGAGAATTTTCTCCACAAGCAATATTGACGCTAGAAAATAACCACTACCTGCCGATAAAGAAATCGAGCGGAGGTTATAAACTGCCTAACACGTAAGGTTTCATTTTTATTATACATATATTGATATTCTCATCGGGGTCTGGCATTACCTGACGCATGCGCTCATTGAAAGTTTCTAGTCGTCGTTGTATAGTAGTGAAAATTCACAATATAATAGTAATAATAATAATAATAATAACAACTACTTTCATGACTCGCACACCTAATATGACCAGCTTAATACCTTAACCTCAAACTGAAGTTAAGATTACTTCCCTCCCAACCACATATCTTGAAAATGCATGTTTTAATAATTGATAAACCTTTCAGTCCCCTTAAAAGTTTGAAATCAGTATCACGTAAAATATGCTGCTTTTGGCTCTCAGCGCAAACAAACATCGAACAAAAGCTCAATTGCAATTACTGAAACTTTTCTTTTCGTTATGGCCTATATTCCCTGTAAAAGCTTCTCCGTGCTTTCTTGAGAGCCCCGTGTGCTCACATCATTTATGAAGAGACATTTCCTTGGACGAAACTCTGCTAGACGTGCGAGGAACTAAAATCTCTCTCTGCGAATGTTCGTTTTAACTTTCAGCCTCACTAACAGATATTAAAATCTAGAAGACTGTAAACTCATAGTTAATAATGCTCACTCCTGAGTATTTTCTTAAATTTTTCATGACATACAAGGCATGCACACAAGCACACACACACACACACACACACACACACACATATATATATATATATATATATATATATATATATATATATATATATATATATATATATATATATATATATATATATATATGTGTGTGTGTGTGTGTGTGTACATGTATGTGTGTGTGTATGTACATGTATGTCTTTGCTCCCCTTCACTGACAGATGAGCATCTTCAAAGACCTAAGCGAACTTTCACCCCAGTGGGAATCCTGGAAAGTTTAAGTGATAGCTTTCTCACTGTGCTGAGTGATGTCATAAATCGCCAAACAGTCCATGCCCCGAGGTTTCCAGCACCTTACCTTATCTTGCACACTTTTTGGCGTGAAAACGGACACGAGTACAAAAGTCTGTCGTCGAGTTTTGAATGTGTGTTGATATAATGTAGACAAGAAACGTATGACGACTGATTTATTTAAAGAGGGATATTTCAATGTGCTGGTAACTAGTGAGACAAAGGTCAAAAGACAAGGTTTGAGCAAGACTGGAAAGGACAGAGAGAGAGAGAGAGAGAGAGAGAGAGAGAATGTGTGCAATATAGCTCAAATAGACTCGCTGGACTGGTAAGAGAGTAAAAATATGTTAGCTCAAAGATTATAATTGTAAGCGTAAAGGTGGGAATTGAAAAAAAAAGTTGTTTTCTGATGAGGAAAACAAATGGACTGAAATTAAATGGATTTTTTTGGAGAGAGTCTGAAATGTGCTTGATGGGTCTTGAGAATTCGGATGCACGTGCAAGGGCAGGAAGGAATGGACTTACTGGGTACGATAGAGTGAGGAGTCTTGTGGAAATGTTTTCGGAAAGAGGCTTCATTGCTGGAAAATCGTGGCTTGTTGATATATCTGCTCATTACTTGGTGGACGCGAAAGTTAAAATAGCCCAAGATGGAGAGAAAGCGGTGAAATTGTGCTGAAAATATAGTCTAGACTAACAATAAGGTTTTGACAAGTAAAGTCATAAGAAGGAAGTGGGAATAAGATATCTGGAGTCGAGTGAAAAGTAGGAGTCTATAAAAGGTTTTTGAAATTGGGTCGTAGAGTCAGCAGGATTATTTATCGTTACTGGAAGATTGGAAAAGGGAACCAAAGTAATTAATGGGTATTAAGAATATCGGTGGTTAATGAAAGACACATTGTTGTTTTTAAGGTGTAATTGCAGGGCAGGAGAGGTCATATTAAAGAATGCTAGCAAATGAATGGACGAAGTAGCAACCAAAAAAGTAAGAAAATGAAAACCACGCAATGGAAGTGGAGTAAGTACAAGCGAGTACTCAAGACAACGTTTTCTCAAGAACGATATCATTATTAAGAGAAATGGTAATGAGTAAATTATTTCAGAACACAATATGCAAATGGAGAGATAAAGTTTGAAATGAATGCTATCAGAGTTGAAAGAATGACCATTTTGATTTTTGTAAACTTGGGTAATAAAAGAGAAATATTTATTATTATGGGTGATGGAAGAATGTTGACGACTGAATCCCACAGTTATCTGGAAGCATATGTATTAGATGATTACATGATGAGAGAGGAAGCGAGTCATGGAATACGTGAAGTAATGAAAGCCACGGGTTGAGTGCAAAATATTTGAAAGAGAACTGGAGCGTCTATGGAAGTCAAGGTTGGGATTTATAAAGGGGTGGTCGAGTTATCTCTCGATGAAAGTAAAGTGATATCAAATGTGAGTGAAAGACAAAATCTAGAAGTTGATGAGATGAATTGTTTGTGGAATAAGGAGAAATAAAGTGTTTTGAGATATATAGAGCTACAGAGAAGTATTTTAAAAGGTTATTGCAGGTAAAAGGGTGCAACATAATACATTCAGACGTTCCACTTCACCTACAAATTAGAGGACGACGGATACATGATAAGTAGACGAGGAAACGAAAACGGTGAAAAGGAGTAGAAGAAATACTGGTTAAGATGATATTTAATACCCCGAAAGGATGCGAATGCCTGAAAGTAATAAGTAAATAGCCCAATGAGAATAGGGGTATTAGACAAGACACTGGTGAGCCTTAAATGTAGGGTGATATAGCAGTAATAGTTGAGGGTTTTTTTGGCGGAAGGGGAGTGGGGTGGGGAGTGAATGTTATAAATCACGGTTCATCACCTAAACAAGTTCAAGTACGAACGTGGAAGTAACCATTGTATTGGTTTTTCTTTGGAGACGAGTGAGTGTGTGTGTGTGTATGGGCTGAAAAAATCACAATAGGTAACAACTAGTGAGCGCAGAATATATATATATATATATATATATATATATATATATATATATATATATATATATATATATATATATATATATACACACACATATATAAGCGACTGAGGGGAAAGTAAAAAACACGACTGGAACTAGTGCTTTCGTTTTTCTATCAACATATTCGGACATAAAATAAAATGAAGACACAGGTGCCTCGAATTTATGCAAGACGTGGGACCCCTGTCTGATCAATTTCCTGCGACCTCAAGTGAATGAACTTTAAGAAATAATGAAGGGTAAAACCGGGAAACAAACTGGGGCTTTTGTTCAGATTTCCCCCTTTAGAGCAGGTGATTAATTAACAGGGATTCGAGGACGAGCCTCTATGTAAAGTCATTAGCAAGGATTACAGCGTATTATCTGTACCCCACTTCATTCTGTGGACAAGTTAAGCCAATGGATTGCCAAGGCATTACTTGTGCGACCTTTGAGACAGTAGTGTTAGAACGTTTGGTTCTTGTATATATATATCTTAGATTTCGCCCAGATGAGATAAAGCGCGTTCTGAAAATAATATATTGTAAATTATGTGAAGGCTGCAGCAACTACTGGTCTTGAAAGAAATATTTTTTCAAGGTGCTGTTTTACTGGAACACTATCCTTATGTTTATATTAAAAAAACGGAACTAAGATATATATATATATATATATATATATATATATATATATATATATATATATATATATATATATATATATATATATATATATATATATATATATGTTGTGTTGACGTTGGGGGTTTACACAGTTGACGCAGTGGGTAGGTTATCTGACACATGCATTCAACATTCTGTGCATGACTTAAGTGCGTGAAGACAGTGTGATCTTCGAACACTGAACTGGTGAGTGCGTATGTGTGTTGCACTCTCTAATGGTATATTATCAGAGGAACAGACAATCACAAGGGGACTTCGTTTTGTGGCTGGGTATGATTTGCTTTTTGTGCAGTGTTTAAGGACGGCCACTGGAAGATCTGTTATTTGACGCCATAGCAGTGAGTAAGATAACTCATGGACACTTCTATCTTTTCCAGACATTATGTGGAAATACCCCATTTGTGCTGCAGTGAAATTCCTCTGTTCTCCATCATGCATTTTCCCATTCTGTTCTCCATTGTACATTTTTCTGTTTTGAATGGTGATTTCATTAACACTATTTCAGGTGTTAATATATGATATGTTTCTTTTAACAGGAATTCTGGGTTCATCCTGTGAGGACGAATATTTTGGAGGTGGTGTTTATTTTAACATACTCTATGACATTTATTGTGGTTTGGTGCAATTATAACTGTTTATTTAATTTGATGACCAGGGTGTTAGTCACTAGTATTGGTTGGTCTGGAGTCATTAATTTGATGGATTGTGTATTAGAATTTCCTTTAGTTAAGACTTCGATTTATATGGGATGTGAGTTACTTCATTTCATGATCGTAGCTGTTGCTGAATTACTTTCGTTAAATTTGCAAATAAAGTCTAGTTTTGTACCTCAGTGTTTAATTCCAGTAGCCTTTGTTTGAGGATAGATTCAATGAGAGAAGTCAACGGGAGAGAAAGAATGTGCTGACCCAGGGCCGGCCATTTGCTACCAGAGAATCTTAGGGAAGTGAGATGACACGACACTGTTCTTAAAACAGATACAATAAGAGATTATGACCCTATCTGACCTGAGTGTAGGGGCATTTTAACAGTAGTGGCAATGGTGTTAGACGTGAATAGATAGTTAAGTTAGATAAACAGATAAGGTATAGGTTACGCTTCCGAAGAGACATATCTTATTAATACTGGTATTGGCGTCTCAGAATAGGATTTTGATGGTTCAGCAATTCAGTTTAGGGAGATGTTGTTGAAACGCACTCCAGTCAGTCTTTCTCAAGCGCAAGACTCTGTGTGTGTTTAATGATGGGTCACAGGGAGCAAGGTTTCAGTGTGTTTGTGTGTATTTCTGGACTTTAGTTCATTTTGGGGAATGTTTGGGTATGTATAATGTGTGCAGCGTGTGTAATTGCGGTATCTTGACCGCTTGTGTGTGGCAGAACACGCGAAAATGCGCAAGTGTTTCTTCTTTTTCTCTCTCTCTCTCTCTTTTTCTTTGGTGGAAGGATTCTCATGCCATCAAGCAGAGGCATAAGTAAGTGTTATCATTTTTTTATTGTTAATTTTAGGGTCAGATTAGATTGCTTTTCATTGCACTGCAATTAATATTTGGGCGGTGGCTGTAGTGACGTTACTCCCTGAGTGATGTGTCGGCGACGTCATTAGTTGGGCAGAGTTTCTTGCCATTCTGTGCCATCCTCTATGCAGTGCACTTTAATTTTGGGCGGGCCTTATATGTTTTTTATATAGCAGTCAGCAGTTTCTCGTCGGCGTTTAGGGTTTAATAAAGGGAGTATTTTATTATTGTATTATCTTGGGGACTTTGATAATTGGGTAATAATTTATTTGACATTTGTTGAGTTACTGTGAGTAAACATTCTTACACAAGTGTGTACATTTCGTACTGTTTTAAACCGTTTTTTTTAATAGTTGCATAAGTATGTGTTTTACTTTGGGTACATACATGCATATATGCAAAGGCAGAAACTGTTGCTGTAAGCGTACTCGGTAATCTTTGCCTTGACGACGGGAGAGGCGGACGCGTCTCCGAAATTTTGCGCTCAGCGTTTTCTTTGTGTGCTTCGGCAGATCACAGATGGGGGAGATATTGCGCTAAGGGGAGGGGACCAAATTCTTTTCCTTTCTCTCTCTCTCTCTCTCTCTCTCTCTCTCTCTCTCTCTCTCTCTCTCTCTCTCTCTCTCTTGCATCTGTTGGCTCGAGTCCCATTTTCTTTATGTATGTGAGGGTAGATTCCCATTCTCTTTACTTGAGGGGGAACTGAATGTTTTTTTTTTTTTTTTTTTGCCCTTGAAGACGCGAAGTTCGTCTTAACCTACTTTGCGGACAGCTGTGTGCTTGGTCTGCCCATTTTTTTTTTTTTTTACGGGATTTTGGATTTAGTTGCGGGTTTAGTTAATTTTGGATTTAATTGTGGGTTTGATTAGTACTTTCTTTTGATTTCTGGGTATTAATTGCTACAGTAAAGGGAGTTAACATTCTGGGTTTCTTACTGCGTGGGAATTCTTTCAGGGAAAATTGGGTTTTTTTGTGTTTTTTCTGTAAGGGGTGTCCTTTCTTAGGACTTGGGAAATTTTGCATTTGTGATCAGCCAAGAATAAGTTAATGGATTTATTTACGAAGAGGAAAGCTGGAAAAATGAGGAGAGGAAATAGTGATCAGAGATTCCTTAGGTCAGCCAATGGTTGTGTAGGGCGCGGAGATTCAGTCTGCGGTTTGAAGGGTTTTGTTGAAACTTAGAATAGCCAAAGGTTGATGGTTGGGTTCGTTGTTTTAATTGTAATACGCAGCGACACGTTAAGAGATTTTGCCGTGTTAAATATTGTGGCGGTTGTAGGAGTTGTGGTCATCCATGGTGGTCTTGTCCATCTTGGAGACAGTATAATGGTAGGCCTGCATTTCAGAATTTTGGTAGCTCAGGTAAGAAAGTTCCTCAAGCGGATTTTTCATGGGGATCTTGTGATTGGCGAGCATTGTCTGAAGACCGATCAGTTGCAAGAGAAAACTGGATGGGTGTTTCTTGTGATATAGGACTTCTGGGGGAACCCTCAGCTTCAAAGCCAGTGGTAAAAGGGTCTGTGCATGGGATAAATGTAAAGGTTTGTATAGATACAGGTGCCTCTATTAATCTGATGAATTATGAGTTGTTCAGATCGATGTTTTCCGACTGTTCTCTGAGACCTGCTAAAGAGACAGTATGTGATGTTCAAGCAAATAGGTTACAGGTTTTGAGATACATAGATGTAGATTTATCTCTTGGAGGTAGAACTTTTGCAGAGCCATTTTTGGTTATATGAGGGGCTGCTTTGGGGAATACTTTGTCACTGGGTCATCCAGCGTGTCAGAGATGAAAAATCTCAGTTTATACGGGGTATGTGGCATCACTGTGGGAGTACCTGGTGTGTTTGTGCCTTATGAGGGGACGGATGTGAGTGTAGTGGTTGATGATGGATTGGGTGTACATGAGGATTTGCGGGTGGATGCTGAACATGTGTCCGTGGGTAAGAAGTATTATAAGGGGTTTCGTTGGATGATGTGGTTCTTGGTCCTGGTATGGTTGTTGTGGTGAAAGCTCAAGTGAAAGGAGTGCATAAATCCAGACAGGTGTGTGTGGATGAGTGTAGCAAAATACTGAAGGGGGTAGTGTGTACAGGTTCTATAAACAAGGGGTTACTTGGGTGGAATTCCTAAACTGTAATGATTCAGTTCAGAATTACCAGAAGGGTACTTATGCAATCGACTTTGTTGACTGGGTCAATGAAGATAATTCAGTGGCTATTGTCAGGGTTTTTTGTAGTTTTTTGGAAGCAGATTTACAGGCTAGGAGGCAGGTTTTCAGGGATCATTTAGCCAATGCTGATTATAAAGAATATGCCAGGAGTGTGGAAGATGTTCTGGCCAAGTTTGCGGACATAGTCACACTCAAAGGGGATAAGTTAGGGCTAACAAATGTGTCAGAACACAAGGTTCAGTTGGAGGACAAGACTAAGCCTATTTTTTCCTTCATATAGGATTCCTTTTAAGATTGGAGAACAGGTAGAGCAAAAAGTTAATAAGTGGGAGGAAGAAGGTTTTAATTTCACGTTGTTGGCAGTGCCTAAGAAGGATGGTTCAGTCCGAGTTTGTGTGGACTTTAGGAAGTTGAACGAGAAAACCATTCCTGATTGCTACCCTGTGGTGTGTTTGCCAGATTTATTTGTTGAGATTGGGGGCAAGAATATTTATTCTTCAACTGATCTGATGCAAGGGTATTTACAAGTACCGCTTAGCGAGGAGAGTGGAGAGTACACAACTTTCTCTTTGCCGAAGGGGCATTATGAGTTCACACGGATGCTGTTTGGTTTATCAGGTAGTCCTATGACATTTACTAGGCCAATGAATACAGTTTTGCATGGCTTGTTAGGGAAAAAAGTCTTCCTGTATATGGATGACATCCTAGTTGCCACGGATTCAGTAGAGGAACATTTAGAGGTTCTTAGGTAGGTTTTTAGGAGGCTTAGGTTAGCGAGTTTGAAGATGAAGTTAGCTAAGTGTAATTTTTTGAAGAGGCAGATGGTATATTTGGGCCATGTGATTTCTAAAAAGGGTGTTAAAGTGAATGATGATAAGGGTAGAGCAATTGTGGATTTTGCTACTCTGAAGAATAAGAAACAGATTCAGTTTATCTTAGGTATGGCTGGATTTTTCCATAGGTTTGTGAAAGGTTTTTCTATTCTAGCATCTCCCTTGACAGATGTCCTGAGGGACGATGTGCAGTTTGTATGGGGAGATGGACAGCAAGTAGCTTTTCAGAAGATTAAGGATGCCTTATGAATCCCCCAGTGTGAAATCACCCCCGAATGCTGGGGACGATGCTGGAGAGGCCAGATAAAAGAAGCGGGACAGACCTGGTCTGACTGGGCATATCAGTCAGGTAGGGCCCTCTCTAAATAAATAGAGTCCCTGGGAGTCTCCACTGCCGGGGACATCCTCGAGCGGTTCAAGATTGAACATTTTTTATATCACACCCCTTCCGCCCTAGCCACACATGTATGCAAAAAAGTGCCCACAACTCTAGCGGAGTGATGTTGCCTTGCCGACAAATGGGCCACCATCACGCCCATGCAAGTTCATTGGGACGTAAAATATGCCCTCCTTCTTTCACCTCTGGGGCACCTCCGTCCAAGAATGGGCACTTGCAGAAACCCGTTGTGTGTGGGTTCTGCAGAAAGCCGTGCATTCCACTGAGCAGAGGCGAAACAAACTCTATCCTGGGAATCCACCAACTAACAAGCCTGCGCCCTCCACAGGGGCAGTGCCTTGAAAGGATTATAGCCAGAGCCATTGCATGGCTTGCAAAGTTTATGGTCACTCTCCCACATGGGCAAAATGCCCCAATAATAAATCAAGTACTCCCACTATTGCCTTGGCAGTTACGAATCCCAAGTCCTTAGGCCCTCCAGCTGAGGGTCCCATATATGTGGCACCTCCTCGAGGTACCTACCCCACTTGCCAAGTCAAGGCATTTGATGACTCTGGCACGCAAATTTCCCTCATAAGGAAAGACAAAGTTCCCTATGGAGCTATCATTAACAGACGTGAACTCGTCACAATTGAGGGTATCAATCAATTTAAATGATACTCTCTGCTGTTCAACTGAGAGTCACAAGACCTCATAAATCCAAAATTTGCAACATAGTAGTAGCGAGCTATATTCCTGGAGGATGACATCCTCCTGGGACAGGACTTCCAGTCCCCCTCTAAGTTACAGCAATCCAGGGTCCAAATCCTCCAAATCATTCATTAGGCATGAGTAAGCCTCAACCACCTAACCTCATTATACTGTCAGTGCCGCCTGAGTACAATGTGCAGTGGCCCCCTCCATGAAGATCGATCCTAGATCCCATTCCGGTTCCTGGCCCTGCCCCAGTGCCAGGTCCTGCCAGTGCCACTTGCATGCACTGAGCAGTGCCAAGCTCCGTCCATTCCGAACAACGATCCAATTCCAAATCAAATAATAGTGCCTGACCCTGCCTCAGTGCCAGCGCCAGAACACGCCCCCGATCTCCACTCAAGAGATACCAATCAGGATCCCCTCTCTTCTCCCAGCCTGGTTCCACTACCAGCGTGGTAAGAGAGACTGATTCTCCCAACCACAGCGGAATCTCAACTGAAGGAGCGGCCTTGCAAAAAGTGCTTGACCTGGTCATAGTAACCTGTGAGCCTATCACGCCCACTGCAACCTCTTCCTCTCTTCCCCGGTCCCCTATGGACACGACCATGGGTAGGGATTGCCGTGTCTCAAATGGTGAATGAACCCACGGAACTGCCGCGACTTGGTGCCAACACAGGTGGCACTCCAATGTCCTCTTTGGACTCGGTTCGACCAATTCCCCTACCAAGGAGAACCATCAACCCAAAGAGACCTGTGGCAGACATCACGGGTGTAGGTAACGTCAGGTAGCTTAAAGGGAGCTGATGAACTCTCCTGGCACCAGTGCAAAATTGGCACAGCGCCACCCTTTTATCCTATGAGGACTGTGGCACCTCTATCCAGAAGAGGGCGTCAGGTTTCCGTACCTGTTTATTTTCTTATAACTATAATTTATTCCTTTTCCTTTAACATTTTTCCTTTCATTATTTTTCCATTTAATCATATTATTTTATGCCTCACAAAGGCTTATATTTTACCTTGTTCCCACTCTGCTAATGCAGAGTGCAATTGACAGACATCCAAATTTTGTACATGACTTCCTTTCAAATCCTCTTGGGCAAAAGAATAAACCTAAGCCATTTTCATTGGCTAAAAAGATAAATTTTAGATACTAATCACCATTTTTTTAAATTATCACTTGCCTTCTTTGTTATTCCTTTGTAATTTAAACCCCTAATCCGTGAATTGAAAAGACCGTTTATCCTTCCTTGTACTTAACTTCGTGCTCATAAGCACCATTGACTTCAGCGCCACGTCTGGCGCTGTGCCGTCAACTTAAGTAACATGGAAACACCTAACGAAGACCATGTATATTTCATTTTAATGCCTCTTCAAGGCAAACTAAATTCATATCTTTGGCTATAACATCTATTAAAAGTTAAGTGCATGATTATTTCAAGACTTACACTAAGGAAATCACTTACAGTTATTGTGTCTAATATTTACAGTAACTTTCTTATTTTTGTAACTGTTCCTGTTTCAAAATAACGGTAACTTATGATTTATCGTACTTTAATACTTATGATCATTTACTCATATTTCCTTTGAGAGTTACCGTAAGGAGGTCAATTAAATTTAGTGTATTTTCAATGCTTACTGTAACTCTCTTATAGTTGTAAATGTACCTGTTTTAAAAGTCACAATAATTTAAGATTAAAACCTTTATTCTTTTCTTGCTCTGCGATTAACATAAAATATTGAATTCTTCATTAAGTAAATCTTCATATATCTCATATGATGCAGAGAGTTAGGTTACTAAATATACGTGAGTGCTGCTAACGAGAAAATTAGAGTAATATGAAGCATTTGTCAGCTGAATCCTTGGTTTGGTAAACATTCGCACCTGACTGAAGGTGTGAGATGTCAACTTGGGCGGGTGTTGTTATAATTTCCCAAGAATCCCAGCCACCAATGCTTCATTTAATGCTTGAAATACAACAGTGCACTTTGGGCACTGCCTGACAAGGAAGGGCGAAAGGAATATAGGCCCCACCCTTAATCTTAATCTTTTAATCGTTTTTCAACTTTCTCTTCTGGGACATATGATTGAGGGAGATTTTTGTTTACAGAGACACGAAAGAGCTGAGAAGGGAGATTAACCGAAAAGGACAGCTGGCCTGCACACCTGGTACTTAGTCATAGATGAAACCAACCCCATCTACCTGTATGTATCCTCCTGCCCCTTGACCAACGTTATATAAGGGACTGACAGAGGAAACAACATGAGACACACTGTAGGGCACGAGAGGGAGACACATCGCTGGGCGCTAGCAAGACATGTGGTTCTTATCTTGTAGGGACCCTCAGCGTTTTTACCAGTGAAACCCAGCCCTTCCTTTGCCGCCACTTCTCTCTGAAGCCACCTCTTCTACAAGGTAAAGTGATCTGTTGCAAAAGTTCTCCCTACCCCTCGCATTTCCATTTCTAAGGGCCAGTATTCCCATATCAACCTTGCCTTGTTAGGCCATTACCCTATGTATATTTTATTGCTTCCTTACTAGCTTTTAATGTGTGAACCTCTCTGTCCTTACACAGGGTCTGTTAGCCGTGGAAATCTCTCTTGACTGTACCTTGTGTCAGCATCGTCACTCCGACAGATTTACTTTCAAGTTTCCCCAGTTATAATTAACCTCTCAGGTTTTGCATGCCTGATTAGTCCAAATCATCTTCTGATATTTCATTACATGTAAATACACGTAATTTTAAACTTACCCTAACGTGTTTACTTACAAATACCTTGTGAGTAAAGCCCTCAGCTCAGATAAAATCCCCCATTTTTCCTTGTTACTTCGATTTCCTGGATCCACAGTAGTCAGATGTTATAGAAAAATAGAGGTAAGTAACGAAATCATTCATTTAGAGTCTATAACTGGTTCATAGTAAGTATTTCCCCGGGTCAAATCGTAAAAATATATGTATATATGTCGTGTTCTTTTTATTCTTTCTTTCTGTTTATGTGTGTTATTCATTGCCAAGTTAAGAAGATTACTTTTCTTTATAGATGCTTATCGTTCTGTCATTGTTCTGTAGTAGCATGTTTTATTCCCAGGAGGCTTGAAGAAGACACAGTGAAGTTGTCTTTACTTCATTAACTCAATTAATAAAGTTACAGTAGGTTTACAAAATGAATTGCAGTACAAGATTACAGTGAGTGTCAAATGTGGGCCTTTCTTCTTCTATCAACCCACAATTGGTGAGGCTTACAACCTCACCCCCTATGTTCTCTCTGCTTCTCTGCTATCTTCTCTTTTTCTGTTCTGCTGCTCCCCCTCAGAACTGGACTTCTTAAGGATTTCTGGAAGTCAATTCCCACCATTGAAGGCAGAAACCTTGCTTCTGTCCCGCCTTGGTAGATGTTTCATTGGGTGAGACATATCAAAAGACGGCCCATTTTGGGTGGCTTTTTGGAAAATGCACCGCCTTCAAAATGAGGTGCTTTGTCGTCACCGGGAGTTATGGATTCCAGCGGCTGTTTATCCAACTAAGGCCACCATGCATTTTGTTACAAATTTCTTGTGATTTCCAACTCGATTAAGTGCAGTCATAATGCCTTCGTCACCACGACAAAGTCACAACACATACCCGAGTTTGGATTTTGTAATCACAGCACAGGTTTTGCTTTTCTGGCGCTAGTTTACAATCCTTTTTGCTTTCCAGTTTGGCCTTGTCACCTCGATATAGCCAAAACACAGATGTTTTGTTATCCCTCCCCTCTCTCTCTCTCTCTCTCTCTCTCTCTCTGTTTGTTTTTCTAACCTCTCTCTCCCTCTCTCTGTAACTACCAATGTCTATTAATGGAAGGTTTCTCTCTCTTTCTCTCTTTTGTTAATCAACATTTAGAATATTCAGAATTCCTAGATATCATTACATCACTCAGTCACGTACCAGCATTGTCTTCAATGTTTAAACAATTATAATAAAATGGATACAACATTAAATATCAAAACTGGTAATAGAATGACATAACAAAAATTGCTTCTCCAACCGTGGAGTAATGATATATGTGTATTAAAGCATCACACTAAATTATAATCAAACAATAAAATATCAAACATTTCAACTACAAGTACAGTACCTCATTTGCATGTCAAACAAATGTTAATGTACAATTTCAACTACAAGTACAGTACCTCATTTGCATGTCAAACAAATGTTAATATATACATGATGTTAACATTAATTATCAATTGTGGTTTCCTCTTAATTCTGTCAAAATCTCTTGTATTTTTCTGATCACAAGATTCCTTGCTACAATTATGAATAAAATAATAAGTACCATTATTAGCATTAGATTGAATAATGATAAAACGGGGGGGACAGTTTCTTTATAGTAGAAATATTCATCAACATAGTTCAAACTGTCAAGTTTCTTTATTTCTAACTGTGACAACTTAAATTCATCAATTTTGTGTGAGTAATTCGTATATGGCACATGTTTGTTGAAGTTATATGTTGCGAAAAGATGAGGTTCATAATACAATTGGTTTGCTATTACTGACATGATGTTGTAAAAGATTTAACATTTTTAAACTGTACCTCTCTAGTAATGTTGTGACATTTAACTTTAGCTACAACTGTATCTATGGAAAATACAAACATTTCCTGATCAATTATAAAGGCCTCAAATCCTTTTTTACAATTTGTTGTACATACATCTTTCTCTTGGTTTTGATTTAACACAATTTCTTGAACACATGGATATGCACTAGTGCTGTTATACAAGTTATTAAAATTACATATATAATCTGTTCTCTTAACAGAATACACTCTTGAAATTGTTGGTCTGTAAAGAATGACAACAACAAAGCGTGTTCTTCTAATGCAAAATGCGTGATTGTTCGCTTTTGAATGATTGGTTGGTTATCTACCAATATGGTAAATGGATACAGTGTGATTAATGTGTTTGTGATCCTAGTATTGAAAGGTACAATCAAAATCATTTTATCATGAAGCTCTTTGACCCCTTTCCAGTCTGTCTATTCTTTCTTTTTCATGTTTTACAACTTAATAAGTGCCAAATAATGTGTTCAAAGCATTTCCAACGAAGGGTAAGTGGGATCTCTTTGATCATTTTAACTTTTCCATGTCTCTTTATATATACTGCAGGTTTCACTACATACATTTTTATGGTATTTTCACTACATACATTATATATATGATATTTTCACTACATATATTATATTTATATTTTTCTTTATATATATTATATTTATGACATTTTTCAGTCTAATACCATTACATATACAGTACATGCACATATTTAACTCTGTCGGTTTCGTAGATTATATCTTGTTTACAACATTATCTCCAGTAGTTTCATGTCAGGTTTTCTACAACTTCAGTTGACCATGGATCTGTTTTTACCATTTTTATATGATTCCAGTGAACTGCTTTTTCCTTGAGATCACTTTCATTGACTACTCTATATTTATTTAATTTTAACAGTTCTACAACTCGATAAGGTCCAGTGAACTTGGGAGATACCTTTACATTAGGCCCTTCTAGAACATAATTTTGTACATAAATTTGAGTACCTACTTTCATGTCTGGTTTAATGGTACCTTTTATTATAATATTTGGCATGAGTGTTATAAACCTCTTAATTTTTCCCTTGTTTTCATAATTGTCTCGTAAGTACGTCTGGTCTTCCATGCAACATAGTCATCATAGTTATAAGGACGTCTGGGTGGTGTTGCATCGTCTAATAATGTGTTAGGATTTTTTCTGATAACCATATAGCAAATAATGTTGGGATTCTCCTATTGTCTCATTTACCTAATTTGCCTAATGAATGATTTGGAGGATTTGGCCCCTGGATTGCTGTAACTTAGAGGGCACTGGAAGTCCTGTCCCAGGAGGATGTCATCCTCCAAAAATATAGCTTGCTACTGCTACGTTGCAAATTTTGGATGTATGAGGTCTTGTGACTCTCAATTGAACCCTCAGTTGTGACGAGTTCATGTCTATTAATGATAGCTCCATAGGGAACTTTGTCTTTCCTTATGAGGGAAATTTGCGTGCCAGAGTCATCAAATGCCTTGACTTGGCAAGTGGGGTAGCTACCTTGAGGAGGTGCCACATATATGGGACCCTCAGCTGGAGGGCCTAAGGACCTGGGATTCGTAACTGCCAAGGCAATAGTGGGAGTACTTGATTTATTATTGGGGCATTTTGCCCATGTGGGAGAGTGGCCATAAACTTTGCAAGCCATGCAATAGCTCTGGCTATAATCCCTTCATGGCACTGGGTCTGTGGAGGGCGCAGGCTTGTTAGTTGGTGGATTCCCGGGATAGGGTTTGTTTCGCCACTGCTCGGTGGAATGCACGGCTTTCTTGCAGAACCCACACACAATGGGTTTCTGCGAGTGCCCATTCTTGGACGGAGGTGCACCAGAGGTGAAAGAAGGAGGGCATATTTTACGTCCCAATGAACTTGCATGGGCGTGATGGTGGCCCATTTGTCGGTGAGGCATCAGCACTCTGCTAGAGTTGTGGGCACTTTTTCGCATACATGTGTGGCTAGGGCGGAAGGGGCGTAATATAAAAAATGGTCAATCTTGAACCGCTCAAGGATGTCCCCGGCAGTGGAGACTCCCAGGAACTCTAGCCATTTAGAGAGGGCCCTATCTGACTGATATGCCCAGTCAGACCAGGTCTGTCCCGCTTCTTTTACCTGGCCTCTCCAGCATCATCCCCTTTGTGATCGCCTGGCACACTTCCACCCATTTCCCTTGATCCTCGTCAGGGAGGGCATTAAAAGCAATTAGACCCTTTCCTCCTAGGAATTTTCCCAAGAGTAGGGAGACTTCCTCTCTTGTTCTTCCCTTGCAGGCCTATCCAGCCTATCTTGTTCTTCCTTCTTCTCCTTTCTCTCTTGTTCTTCCTTCTTCTCCTTTCTTTCTTTGTCCCTCTCCTGCCGTTCTGCCTCTCTTTCCTCCCTGGCATCATCTACTTTCTCTTGGACCCACTCCCTCAGGGCTTGTCCTGACAGTCCCGTGGCCTTTCCAGCGGACATATAGAACTTAAAGTCCTCGTTTTGTTGGGCTCTGGATGTCGTGGACATCGTGAGATAGCACTTATATGGTGTGACCGTCTAGAAAGTCAACATGTCTGAATGAGACTTAGTTTGTTCTTAATGAACGAATTTTAATATGTCTGAATAAGACTTAGTATGTTCTTGATGAAAGAATGTTGATATGTTTGAATAAGACCTAGTTTGTTCTTGATGAACGAATTTTAATGTCTCGAAAGACGTAAATTGTATTCTATTTCATGCATGGACTCGGCTGGCTATTGCGTGAATGTTGGGGATTTTTGGTTCGCCTCGTAGGACATGATTTGTTCACAGGGAACAGATATTTTAATTTTGTCTCGTAGGACGTGGTTTTGGATTGACGCACAGACTTGACCGGCTATCGCGTGAATCTTAAGACTTGGTTCGGTAACATATATGAAAATATATTACTTCCGAGGTAGAGTGAATTGGATATTAAAGGACGTTTGTAGCTTTCTGATTATATATATATATATATATATATATATATATATATATATATATATATATATATATATATATATATATATACACATACACTACCTGACTAACCCAGCACTGCTTGGAATAAGTCTGAATGACAACCGATAAACTCTCTCTCTCTCTCTCTCTCTCTCTCTCTCTCTCTCTCTCTCTCTCCTCTCTCTCTCTCTCTCTCACTTTTCCCCCTTTCTCCTCTCTAACACCCCTCTACTCTCTCTCTCTCTCTCTCTCTCTCTCTCTCTCTCTCTCTCTCTCTCTCTCTCTCTCTCTCTCTCTCTCTCTCTTCCAAACCCCAATTCCCCTTTGGTGCCACTGATGTCTTACCCCCGCTGTTTTCTGTTCCAGATAGTAAGTCATATGTATACAGAAATTAGGTATGATGAATTCGTAAAGTTACTAAGTCTACAGGCAGAACAACCCCGTTTCAGGGAAACCCTTCCACCTGAGTGCGTTTCAGAGTTATGTTGGAACATAAGTACATATATCCATATATATATATATATATATATATATATATATATATATATATATATATATATATATATATATATATATATATATATATATATATATATATATACACCATGTTGAAACTGCATGTTTAGCAGCATCCAAAGATTCAAACCGGACTCCTCTTAAGTGTTCCTTGAGTTTTGGGAACAGGAAAAAATCTGAAGGAGCAAGATCAGGACTATAAGGAGGATGTGGAAGAGTTTCCCACCTAAATTTCCGTAGGACTTCTCTTGCAACCCTTGATGAATGTGCTGGAGCGTTATCATGATGGAACAAAATTCTGCGGTGCAACTTTCCTCGACGTTTTTAGCCAATGCAGTCTTCAGTTTTGCAAAACACCTTTGTAGTAGTTCCCGGTGATTGTTTTTTGTCCTTCAAGGAAATCAATCAAAATCACTCCTTTGGAGTCCCAAAACATTGTTGCCATAACCTTCTGGGCAGATCTCGCCACTTTGAACTTCACTGGTGCAGCTGAACCTCTTGGTAACCATTGCTTTGATTGAATTTACTTTCTGGGTCATATTGATGGATCCAAGTTTCATCTCCAGTAACAATCCGGTCAAAAACTCTGATTCATTTGATTCAATCTTCGTTAAAACTGCAAGAGAAAGTTCAGCTCTTTGATGCAGTTGGTCTTCCCGCAACGCTTTTGGGACCCAACGTGCTGAAAGTTTACTCAAACCAAGATTTTCATTTAAAATTGAAAATGCGGAACCATGGGAGATCCCAGTTTCATTAGCTATCATATCGATAGTAATCCGACGATCTTCATCCACTAGATTCTGCACCAAAGCCACAATTCTTTCATTTTTGCAGTCGATGGTCTTCCCTCTCTTGGGTTGTCTTTGAGGTCCTCCCCGACCATCCTTAAATCGCTTTATCCAATCATAAACAACTGATTTAGATGGAGAAGAATCTCCATAAACTTGTTGCAAAGCTTCAATAATTTTTCCTGGTTTCCAATCAAGCTTGGTCAGGAACTTGATGTTAGCTCATCTCAAAATTTTTATTTTCCATGGGTTCAAGAAGTTACTTTTCTGAAGCAGATGTTAACACCACGGTAGCAAGAGGATGACTGAGGTAACAAGTCTATATGGATCACTACATCACAGATAATTGTTTACAAGTATTTGGGTTGTTTCATTCCTGTGTAAATACATCATTCAACAATTTTTCCTGGAACTTTTTGACTTACCCTCGTATATATATATATATATATATATATATATATATATATATATATATATATATATATATATATATATATATATATATATATATATATATATATATTATACATATATATATATATATATATATATATATATATATATATATATATATATATATATATATATATATATATATATATATATATATATATATATATATATATATATATATATATATATATACAGTCGACCCTCGTTAAGCCTAACCTCATTAGCCGAGACATCGGATAAGATGGACGCCAAAGAGGGTTAGCCGATTTAAAATTTGCAATGTTCGACCACGATTTAAGACAGTTACTCTTCCTCCGCTCGTTGTGCAACGTTTTCCTTTTTTATTTACCAAATGTAAATAAAAACTTTTAATTTATATATTTATTTTATATATACTGTTCTGTATTTATACTGTACTGAACTGAAATGCTTTTAACTTGTAACCAGTTTAACTTGCACACTGTTTGTACCATCATTAAGAACGCTATTGTCTGGAACTGTAGGAAGCATCGTAGCCAGTCTTTGAGCATTAACAGTTTTACCTATCTGCTGCCCAACCGGTAGCTACAGTCTAATTCTTTGTATGTTTTTTAGGAAAGAAAAGACATGACAAAGGTAAACTTTACGAAGACAAAAGCCGAGTTACTGAACAATACAATACTTGTGTTTACGTGGCAAATGACATGAGAGAGAGAGAGACAGACAGACAGACAGACAGACAGAGACAGAGACAGAGAATTGCCAGTTCCCTATATGCAATGTAATTCTAGCTGTGTTTACGTGGCAAATGACACAGAGAGAGAGAGAGAGAGAGAGAGAGAGAGAGAGAGAGAGAGAGAGAGAGAGAGAGAGAGAGAGAGAATTGCCATTTCTTCCTCTGCAGCATAATTCTATCCTCGAGAGATTAAAGAGAAGAATTTTGTTTTAAAGGTATGTCAACGCAGCTTTAGTAAATATCTTATGAAGGAAAGATAATTTATATTTTGTTGCTGAAGAATCTAAGAACCAACAATTTTGCACTCAGAGTGATAAGAAGGAATTCATTCCATTCTTCGTGTAACCAGTAAAATACATACACTATTAAAAACTACGTTTTGTATTTAAAACGCACGCACTTATGTTATCGTCATCTTCTCTGAGCAAAAGTTTTTTCTCAGACAGAATACAACTGAAACCTGATTGGCTAGCTGGTTGCCATGGAGATCTGCTAGCCAATGACAGCCCTCTACTTCTGTTCTATTTATAGACATATGATGTGACGGCACAAAGTTTGAACGTGATTATTTGACTGATGATGGCAAAAATGACTCAATAATTTGCTTTATATAATAATTTCTTCATGAAAACATGAATTCAACAATAATTTTAACTTTAATAGAGTGGTAAGAGTCATCACTCGTGAATCCTATTCCTGGACCATCCTCAGATTTACGACTGCAAACTGATGACAACATCAGTTACAAGACAAGACAACCCTCCCCAAGATCGATGTGATGAAATGTATTACTTATCGTTAAAATTCACAAGTTGAATTACAATCATTTTGATCATGTATATTTTTGCGTTTTACGTAATGTTTTTGTTGAAAACTAAATGTGTTAGTGAACTTATGGTCTTAATTGTCCCACTATTTTACTACTGATGATCGTCATCATCTCACATTTATTTAACAGTACATTAATATAGATAATAATAAACTATAATGAATAAATAACTAAAATAAAAAACATAAAAAAAGGAAAAAATCTTACTCTTCATTTTGGAGACTCCACTTCATTTTACTTAACAATTATGCGTTTATGTCTCAGCCTAGGCATCCACATATGCAGCTGAATTCTATCATTTTTACCATGTTTTATTCTTCATTTTTCATATTTTACCATGAGCTTTGATTCAAATGTTTCTGCATTGGTTTATTATCCATACTCTTTATAAAAACAATGAAGTGCAGTTTATTTATAGGTATTTATAGGTATATATTATATATATATATATACAGATATCATGATTAAAGCCGGACTATCGGCTAAGACAGACACCCTAGCCCCCAATTAGTCTTAACGAGGGTTGACTGTATATATATATATATATATATATATATATATATATATATATATATATATATATATATATATATATATATATATATACACACACATATATATATACATATATATATAAATATTTATATATATACACATATATATACATATATATATAATATATATATGTATATATATATATATATATATATATATATATATATATATAATGTATATATCATATATATATATATATATATATATATATATATATATATATATATATATATATATATATATATATATATGTATGTGTCAGTGACAAGAGATTTCTTTTGGCCAATCCAAATAATTGCTTATAGGATTCCCATTAAAATTAAAAATATTCTTTACGCATACATAAACAAATACGTCAATTCATAACGTAATGTTGGTTACTAATAGTAACTTTTTAGGCAGGTCAGTTATTAGCCAAGAGATACAATGCTTCATTAACAGGCACGAGTAGATGACGAGGAAATATCAAAGCTGACTAATGTATTGTTTGACATCATGTTTGCATCAGCCCATTTATTTCCAAGATTGATTAGTTTTTTATGGAAAGACGAAATGTTGCCTATAATCAAGGAAAGTAATTTCACTTGGTGTTTTGATGAATTTTAATTACTAGATACTTTCGTGCCGATGGCAAATTTTATTAGATTACTTGGTTTGTGGTTTGTAATTACACCATATCAGTGAAGCACTGAAGTCTTGTATTGGTTAATTAATCAATTAACGTTATTATTAGTAGTACCCTAATTACTACTTGTCAAGTTTCAAAATTTATTCTATATTCTTGCCGAAATGCCTGATAACTTCGTACGGGGTTAACTTTGAACTGTAGATAAGAGGAATTATCAGACACAGAAGTATGAGTTTTTACAAAATTCGTGGTTTTGGCCATTATAGCTGTATATCAAATCTGAACTTTTGGCGCTAGTGATTTGTAACTGACTGCAATTTTTCACAGCTTTAAGGGCAGTTATGAATTGTTTAGGGAACATTACCCAAATTGATATAGCTCAGTAAAGAATAAATAAGACCTTTTGTTGTATCAGTATTGCTTTGTGGAACCAACAAAAGCAGTTCCAAAACTCGTGGGTCTTTTCTGTCCTGGAAATGACAGGCCATATTCTAGAGCATGTTTCACATCGCTCAAGATGGGTTTGACTGATAAATTCGCGACACAGTTATCTTGTAATTCTTTTCTCAGGGATGGAAATTTGAACTGTGCAATTTATCTCAGGAGTCGAGAATGGAAGATATCCAAAGCTGGGGATTCCAGTCAATACGGAAATCGAGCACGAAGTTGGGTTTAGCACTAAATGTTTACTTTTGAAGCTTGACAAACACAAACACGACACACACACGCACACACATATATATGTGTTTGTGTGTCTGTAAATGCGAATGGTAATAAATATTGCAATTAATTTCGTTTTAGTGACCTACAAAGCTAACCAATTCAAGACAGAGTTTCAAACAGCAAAATGAAAATTAAACAGGCGGCTGTGAAAGCTATGAAATGATGAGTATTCAAAAGATACAAATTGAAACATTGTTAATGAATTTATCGTCTACATACGTTACGGTGGGACTTTATTCCAGCCTGCTTTAAAACAAAGCATTAGCATCATCAAAGACGTAATGAATGGCAACACAAAATTATCGATGCAAGATCATTTCTGCTTGTTTGAATGAGAATGATGTTATTAAAGTAAATAGGCCAAAGCAAATAAATATAATGCTATAATCATCTGTTGCAAAACTATGCTATTGAGACTGATTAGTGAAAGAACTGTTTTATCAGTAATTCAAAGTAAAACCATAATGACAAGTTCAAAAAGTTACAATTCTTTCCCTCATATGTATGGCACTGTGAAAACACCCATCTTTAACAGAAATCGACTCTTCATCAGAGCAATAAGTTCTTCATATATAAGATGTCAAAAGACCTTACAAATTCCCTATCCATTCTTAGGAAAGATCACAAATTCGATTACTTTTTTGTAAACCCAATGGTAATATTTTTACCAAATTAATTTGGACGGGACACCATTTTAAAGATGGGGGAATAAACTTTTTTTTTTTCCTTTCCGATGGAATGAAAAACTAATTATCGAGGTTTCAACAAACACTTCCAAAGGCTACCGTAGTTACATAGCTTTCTGCTACCCTACCTAAATAAGACCTGGTAAAGAAATCCCCCTGTTGAAAAAGGATGGCAACTTTACGTTGATTCAGACGCTGACAATGTTCTGCACATTTTCCCAAAAGACTTTCATGCAATTCCGTTATTCACAACAGCTAAACTGGAATCTCTCTTAGGATTCACGCTGTCCAACAGCAGACGTATTTCAGTCTCCTTTTTATAAAACTGAAGAACAGCCTTTCTGGAAGCGTTACGACTGCAATAGTTTGAGCTATCTTTAATGTTCTGGTTGCCATATATTCATCTACTTTATCTTTATTCGGTTTCCTTATAAACTTTGTTCTGCTATGACCTTCTAGAAAAGCTATTTACGTTGTTCATTTGTTTTGTTAATAATAATAATAATAATAATAATAATAATAATAATAATAATAATAATAATAATATATTTCTTAACTGGCCTACAACAGTACGTACGATGTAACGAAACTGGTACTCCTGAGGAATTTGCGAAAAATCAATACTCCAGTGGCTGGCCGCCTACATCAGTCGCCATGGATATACTTTATCGAACGGGGAAAAGGCTACTAAGAATGAAGCAACAAAACCAACTGTCTTTTGACCATATAGTGCCTATTTATTTAACATGAGAAAAGATATAAGAGAAAAAGTTGATCTTAAGAAAGAGAAGATACGAGAAGAAATAATTATTGAGAAGAAATAAGTCTAAACTTCAACAGATTTTGGTGACAAGCACTGGATGAAACTAACATGTGGGATTTCAATCGTCTTTGGCACTGAGTTTAACCAGAAAAGCAATTTATTTCAACACAATTGACTTTAGGCTGAGAGATAAGGCTGTCATCAAGAAAATTATAATAATGATAATACTACAAGAGTCACTAAAAACTTTTGTTGCCAAGCAAAATTCAATTTATAATAGGTTTTCAGTCCTAATAATTCTCTTTTACGTGTGACGTAGGTCACGTAGTAACCTTCCGATGTTCCCATTGTCAGGGGAAGAGAATGGACTTAAGGATATTTTCATTATAACTGTGAAAAAACACAATGGATTATGCAAAAAGGATACGTACTATATAAACTGTTAACGGGACTGTGTCGAAAAGAATGGCTTTACTTCTGAGATGGTGGTGGTCAGGTAATGATCGTTACTATTGGTTGGCAGCTGGTCCATGTGAGAGAGGCAGATGACTACTATAATCTGTGGCATATTACTGCAGTCACTTAAACTACACCTCTACTGTGTAACTAGAGATATGCCTTGGGTTGTGCATGGGGCATCTTGACAGTGTGACAAGGTCCACATGAGTAAGCCACATCCCTGGGAGATGTAGGCACTTGTCCAGGAAGTTTGATTTATTTTTGTTTCCATTCCTCAAAAGAAATTATAAAATTAATTTTCCAGTACGGTACAGGAGCTTCAGGTATCCTATCACATAAGCACGTTCATCATCTTGCATTTGGAAGTCATGTAAGCACAGTAGAATACCTTCACAGAGGATGCATTTGCCTAGCATGGGATTTGTGGACAATTCATCGACGACCTCCCTAATCTCCCTGTTAGTGCTGCAGTTGGAATAACTGTTATTAATAAGTACTTGGTTTCCCAGTCGATCTGCTTATGTGTCGAGAGCTAAGATGAAGAGCAGCAAATGGATCAGCGTCCGTAAAAGATGATCATAACATTATGCTTATAGGCTTCAGGACACCCCGTCCGCTTTTAAGAGTATGCCCAAGTTGGCCTTCTTTCTGTTTACTTACCTAAATGTATCCATACCCCTTATAGCCAATTAGTGGGGCAGATAAGAGTAATTTTTTAGAAGAATCGTGCAAATGATGATACAAGCATCAAATTTGGCGCAATTGTTCTCCAAGGGATACTAATCAAATCTGCCCGATTGGCCAATTGAAAATCCAAAATGGCGGCCATTTTTCAAGATGGCCACCAAAATAACCACCGGAAGTTGATGTTTTGCTTAGAAATATTTGTAGTTGTCCAAATTGTATGATCTAAGTGTGGATTCCTATGTTTTTAAGCCTGCTGATGTATATTTTCTAGTTTATAACATGGTTAAATCACTGTATTAAAGGAGTGATTGTCGGGCACTACCAAGGCACATTGGTGACATCACTGCTGTGAAACTCAGCATGGGGTTCAGTGTCAGCTAAGTAGGAAATTTATGTTGGCATTATATTGCAACAACCTACTAGTATCCCAAATGCTGCCTAATCAACCCCAAAACAGTTAGGCAGCCACACCTGAATGGACAGGACATGCCAGTGCAGGAGAGCCGAACCAAGGATAACAGGGTTTTAGTTATCTGGATGGTGTACAGATCGCACGGGACTTATGACACTGGATGAACGATCGGACTAGGTGTAAGGCACAGTGCAAGAACCTTGTTGTATCCCGTACAGGAAAGTGCCTATTGTATATTACAGGACATAAGAGGCCTATTATACTATTATATGTACAGGGTGGTAAAAGGATAAACCCTTGTCCCTGAACATCATCGTAATCATGGATGCGAAATCTACCGGACGATCATGGAAACCAGACTGGACACGAGTGTTGCCTATGTCAGGAGGTTAAGAAAAAAGATCTAAAATCTCCCCAGGCCAATCCTTCTAGAAGAGGGGATGATGGATATACGAACCTGGCAAAGAATATTCCTCTGGTTCACTCACTCAATGTGCTATCAATCACTCAATGTGCTACCAATCAAGCTAGACCCTGCAAGACTTGACAAAAGTTCTGGGATACAGGAAACATTGAGAAAAATAAGGCACAATATCATGAGAGTTGCAGGCTTCTGTTCAACAACACAAAGTTACACCGAGCTGAAAAAGAGCAAGTCATGTAGGTACTAGTGATGAAGGCAGTAGAAGTAAGATTCCACGAAAGATCCTAGAAACTAAAACAAAAGAATGCTTCTTCTGCAAAACTGAAGTAGGGGGAGCTTAGAGAAGCATTGACAATGCAAGTGAATAGGAGAATAAATGAATACGCCAAAACAATCAGGGATACAAAACTTCTTGCCAAACTAAGTGCAGGAGATGTCGTATCCCAAGAAGTGAAATATCACCCTGGCTGTTTGATGGCATTGTATAACTGAGAACGGGAGCAAGAAGCACAGGAACACTGGAAGGATGCATATCCAATTGCTTTCTCTGAACTAGTCACCTACATCTGTGAAATGAAAAATGCCAGTGAGAGGCCAGCGATTTTCAAGCTTGCTGATTTGGCCAAGCTTTACAAGCAGAGGCTGGAACAGGTTGGTGTTGACTCGCCTGATGTTCATCCTACTTGACTCAAGGATCAGCTGCTTTTGCACATTCCACAGCTGCAAGCTAATCGCCACGGACAAGAAGTTCTGTTGGCTGTTGAAACTGATGTAGGTTCAATCCTATCAGAAGCGATCCATCTAGCAAGAGCCGCTGGGATAATAAGACAAGACGTGCTCCGTCAGAAGTCGAATTTCAGCAGCTATTTTCACGACAAAGACTTAGAACAGGTTGTGCCACCATCACTGCTTCAGTTTGTATGCATGATCGAACATGGTGCAGACATCAAGTCCCAACTCCATCATGGAGCGTCGAAATCATACTTTGTTATATCACAACTTCTAGATTAGGGATGCAACGACTGACGGGAGCAAGTCTATAATCATCAAGGCTAATGACACAGATGTGCTAGTCATAGCAATATCTGTACCGCCATCGTTCCAAAAACTAGGTCTTCAGGAAATGTGGATTGCCTTTGGCCAAGGAGCCCATATGCGATGGATTCCAGTCCATGAGGTAGTTTCTGCAATTGGGCTTGAGAAAGCTAGAGTGATCCCCTACTTTCACGCATTCACTTGTGTCTGCCTTCCGTAGGAAAGCAAAGAAATCTGCATGGCAGACTTGAAGTGTATTTGATGATATTACTGAAACATTCATCAATCTCAGCCAGCATCCAACATTGATTCGTGATCTTGACATGCAGAGGCTGGAAAGATTCGTTGTCCTCATGTACGACAGATCAAGCGCAGCCACTGGTGTGGACGAAGCAAGACTAGATCTGTTTGCCCGCAAGCAGAGGCCGTACAACTCAATCCTGCAACACAGGCAGCCCTCAGAGAACATGCAAAGCGTGCAGCCTACTGGGCTGGGATCATCTGGGGCCAGGCAACCCACTGTAATCCACACATGAGCAGTCCAGCTGAATGGGGGTGGACACCGAAAGGAGAAGCATGGCAGATACATTGGACAACACTACCCCCAATTGAAGCAAGCTGTCAAGAATTGACAAAGTGCTCCTGTAAGAAGGTTTGCAAAGGAAGATGCAATGCACTCTGCAGCTGCACATCACTCTGCAGCTGCATATGTGAACAGTAGCAGATCGAGAAACAGCAGCACGGTATGCATAACTTTGAAAATGTACTAGCCGGGACAAAACTTATGTAAAGAAAGACAAACATCTTGATGGTCGTCTTGAGAAATATGTCTCAGAGTGCTTTTTAAACAGGAAAATATAGTTCAGCAGGCTTCAAAACATATTTCTAAGCAAAACATCTAAAACATCGACTCTGGTGGTTATTTTGGGGGCCATCTTGAAAATGGCCGCCATCTTGGATTTTCAGTTGGCCAATCGGGCAGATTTGATAAGTATACCTTGAAGGACAGTTGTGCCAAATTTGATGCTTGTATCATCATTTGCACGATTTTTCTGTTAATCTGCCCCACTAAATATGAATATTGGACGATCAGTAACTGATCTTTATCCTACAAGAAGAGTAATTATTATTTTTTGGAGAAGATTTTAAAAGATCTGTTATGAAGTCAATTCTGCTAATGTAGCCAGAATGCTTAATGGCACTTGCATATGAAAGCATCTCCTTGTAAGTTGCAAGAAAATAAATAATGAGAGAAATTCTGTTTTCCTAATTTTTTCTAGGATTTTTCTATATGAAATAATGAATAATGACGAGAGAGAGAGAGAGAGAGAGAGAGAGAGAGAGAGAGAGAGAGAGAGAGAGAGAGAATTGTCTGTTTGTTCCCTTTCAGAAAGGCTGTTTTATATTTATGAAGTTTTCTCATGCACTTGCAGAACTTGTTTTTTTTTTATTTGAAAATCAATAAACCAATAGGTGGGGAACTATTCCAAAGGGAACGGTAAAACGGATTTTCTCTCGTTTCCCCCCACATTTTTGCAAAGGTCTGCGGTAATAACAATAAAAACATTCTCACTCTTTTTCCCCACTGTCAAGTGACAAATCACATCATATCAAAATAAATTTGTAAAGAGGCGGGACGATTGCAAGACTAATAGTTATCATACTTTATTAATTTTCTGTTAGCCGCATCGTCGGTCAATTTGCCACTCAATATTACTTTGTAAGAGTATATGAATAACGCAATCTACCCTGACTGGGATCCAGGCCCTCGGATAGAAAAGAGCATTTGTACGTGTTTCCAGGTTTTGATAAAAAGCAAAAAGCTGGAGAATATATATATATATATGTATATATATATATATGTGTGTGTGTGTGTGTATGTTTGTGTGTGTACAGTTGCGAACAAGTCCACCTGTTACGCCTTGGTGAGAGACTTCGAAAAGTTATATGGTAACAGTGTTTACTAAGGGGGCTCTTTCTCTGTTAGCACAAGTTCCACCAGTCAGCTTAGAGTTGTTTTAGTGGGAGGAGTCTTTAAGTATAGTTGGAGTAAGACACAGACACACACAAAGTAAAAATAAAATCATAAACGAACCTATGCATTTGGTTTAGCCCCAGGTCATGATTATTATCATTTATTTATTAGAAAGGTGACTTTGATATCTAAAAGGAGTTCAAAATCTAAAGGGATTTCTCTACCCTGATTTCTTTAAAATTTCTTTAAAAAAAAGAACCCTCAGACAATATCATCAAACTGCATTTCTCCAAATATCCCTTTCCACATTGGACAGGTAAATAATTGAAGGTGTTGTTTAAGAATAGAAACATCCGTCTCTTAGTTATCCTCACACGAATGATGATGATAATTGTGAAAGGAATTTCTGTCCGTATGACATTAAAACTTTTATTACAATTAATATTAGAAAATATAAGCCAAGTAGAAAATGATGCGGTTATTCATAACATAACATGTAACAATTGTTATTGTAATGAACGGCGTGTAAGGAATAACCTCCAAAGTGTATTCAAGAGGGAATATAAGCCCAACCATGAATGCGTGAAACATCTGAATATAAGTAATTGTTATCATTGGCAAACGAATTAAAGTCTACACAAAGTTTTGGAGTCCTTCTTCATTTTCTGTTGCTCGTTGTGGAGTTTTCTGTCCCTAGTTGTGTTTCTTTTTTATTTATCGGCAACGTCTAGTTTCTCTCTCTCTCTCTCTCTCTCTCTCTCTCTCTCTCTCTCTCTCTGTCTATGTCTAACTCCAACCATACCTAAAGACTCCTCCAATTAAACAACTCTAAAGCTGGCTGTTGGAAGTCGTGCTAACAGAGAAAGAGCGCCCCCGCCCCCTTAGTAAACACTGTTACCATATAACTTTTCGAAGTCTCTCACCAAGTCATAACAGGTAGATTTGTTCGCAGGCTCACAAGCAGGTCCACTCTGAGGAGCGCCAGGCTGGTCATGCAGCCAAGGCACTTCCGCTAGGTTGACATCATCAGGAAATGGTTCGTTTTTGGGAAGAGGAGTCTCCTCTTCAGGTTCTCCAGGGACCATAGCTGTCATGCACCTTAAGGGAATCAGGGTATCTTTCCATTGGACCGGATCCTGCCCCAAGAGAAGAAGACATTTAAGTCGTGAGGGATTGGACGACCCTGAAGAGGTGTTCCCTTTTTCAAGAGGGATCATCCGTAGTAACCCGAAGGCGAACCGTGGGGAGATCCTTAACATCTCCATTGACCCAGGAGATGTTCATCCACTCATCCTCACTGATGTTGGCACCAGGAGACACTCTATCTCATATGATGAGCTTGACTTCAGAGCCAGTGTCCATGACATTCGGCAGGTTCTGAGGAGGAGTGGAGCCATTGAGAGGTGCGATGGTTATGGTATTGAGGCCTATCCATTCGGTGGGTTGTCTGAAATGGACAACAATCTGGACTGCCTTAGGTGCAGGGTGTCTTGAGCAGTGCCTATAGCTTGCAGACATGTGGCCTTGCTTGCCACAGTCTTGACAAATCTCCTTGCTATAGTCTCTTCATGGCCCTGCCCTGTGAAAAGGAGAGGGTTTGTTATTCTTCACCCAATGGCCATGTGTAGTTTTATTCTGAGGGTTCCCGTTTTGGGGTTTAGCATGAACTTTTGGCTGGCTCATTGCTTTCAGACTGAACTGTTCAATGGGGTGCCTTGTCCTCTTACAGTGTCCACACACACTGGTTTGTTTTGGGGATGATCATTTTTGAAAGGTGGTTGAAAGTGGCCTGAGGAATGTGCAGAAGGGTGTATTTTATGCCCAAAGGAACTAAGATGAGGATGGTTGGTATCTCAGCTGTCTGCCCAGTGACGGCATTCGGCTACTGTCTTAGGGGCTTTATCACACAGGTGTGTAACGAGGGCTGGAGGGGCATAGAGCAAGAAGTCTTCAAGCTGGAAAAGCTCGAGTATTTCGTCCACAAAGGTAGCTTTTAAGGAACCCAGCCATCGTTTTCGGTTTTGGTCTTCTTGAAAAGCCATTCCTACCAGGTTCGTTATGCCTCTTTTGGTAGGAGGTGCCACCGTTGTCTCCATCAGTTGGGAGTGAGTTCAAAGGCCTTGACAATGGCCTCGCGGACCACTACAAGGTTTTCTTGGTCCATTGGAGCGAGAGCATTGAAAGCAGTTGCACCTTTTCCTTCAAGGTGTATCCCCAGGATCAGGAATACTTCACCTGGAGAGGGTTTGTAAGTTGCCAAAACCTCGACATGGTTGAGCCAGGATTTGGGCTCAGTCTCGTCCCATTTTCTGAGGGTGCTGACACTGCTGAGAGTTGTGTGGAGAGAGAGGGTGACTGAGTTATGACCTCCTTGGGCTACAAGGGCAAGCTGATGTTGTCTTTCCTTCTCCCTCTCCTCTCTCTCTTTCTCCTTCTCCTGTCTTTCTTTTTCCTTCTCCTGTCTTCCCACCTCTTCCCATTTCTCTATTACCTGTCTTTCTTTCTCCTTCTCCTGTCTTTCCTTTTCCTTTTCCTGTCATTCCTTTTCCATCTCCTGTCTTTCTTTTCCATTCTCCTGTCTTTCTGCCTCTTCCCTTTTCTCTAGGGCCAATCTCTCTCTCTCTCTCTCTCTCTCTCTCTCTCTCTCTCTCTCTGCTTTGGCAGAGTCTTCCCTCTCTTGAATCCCACTTAGTCAGGGTGTGACCGGTCATTTCCATTTTCTTTCCAGTCTCCATGTAGAACTTGTAGTCTTCTTTTAGTGAGGATTTGGTCAACTGAGACATCTTGAGAGGATGCTTAGTTGGGCAGGGCCTTGGCTGTGACAGTAAGGATTTAGGAAGTGGAGTAGGTGTCAGTGGTGGTACCACTAATAAGTAGGAGTGCCCCTTCAGATGAGGTGGCACTGGCTCTCAATCAGAGCTTGCTCTGAAGAACTTAAGTGTTTTCGTAATGAACAATTTCAGGGTATCTCAAAGACTCAAGTTGTTCGTATTGAATGATTCAGGGTGTCTTGTAAGACTCAGGTTGTTTGTATGAACGATTTCAGGGTGTCTCGAAGGACTGAAGTTGTTCATGCTAAATGGTTCAGGGTGTCTCGTAAGACGCAGAGAGTTCATATGAATGATTTCATGGTGTCTTGGAAGACTTAAATTGTTTGTGCTGAACGATTCAGGGTGTCTCATAAGATTTAGGTTGTTTGTATGAACGATTTCAGGGTGTCTCAAAGTACTCAAGTTATTCGTGATGAACTATTTAGGGTGTCTCGTAAGACTCAGGTTGTTTGTATGAACAATTTCAGGGTATCTTGAAGGACTCAAGTTGTTCATGATGAACTATTCAGCATGTCTCAAAAGACTCAAGGTTCTTCATGACGAACTATTTAGGGTGTCTCAGAAGACTCAAGGTTGTCTCAAAAGACTCAAGGTTGTTTGTGGTGAACTATTCAGGGTGTCTCGAAAGACTCAAGGTTGTTCACGGTGAACTATTCAGGGTGTCTCGCAAGACTCAAGGTTGTTCGTGATGAGCTATTCAGGGTGTCTCGGAAGACTCAAGGTTGTTTGTGATGAACTATTCAGGGTGTCTTGGAAGACTCAAGGTTGTCTCAAAAGACTCAAGGTTATTCGTGATGAACTATTCAGGGTGTCTCAAAAGACTCAAGGTTGTTCATAAAGAATGATTTGGGTTGTCTCATAAGACTCAGATGTATTCGTTAGTAACAATTTAGGTTGTCTCATAAGACTCAGATGTATTCATTAGGAATGATATAGGTTGTCTCATAAGACTCAGATGTATTCATTAGGAATGATTAAGGTTGTCTCATAAGACTCAATGTGTTCTTTATGAACGATCTTAGGGTGTCTCAAGACCCTGTTCTTTATGCACGATTCTGGGGTGTCTCGAAAGACTCAGTTTGTTCTTTATGCTTGAGATTGGGGTGTCTCAATAGACTTAGGTTGTTCGTTAGAATGACTCAGGGTTCTAGCACAATGATTAATGCAAGCCTTAACAAAGGATTTTGATTTGCTGAGAGACACGGGGGGGGCGTGTGTCGGCCTGATGTAGTAAACGGGAGGCTTACGTAGAATTTATACAGTCACCATGTACAATAGTTAGGGAGTTTAGTTTGTTTGAAAGGAAATGAATGCACAGAGTGACGAGGAAAATAAGCCTATTCTAATACATAGAATTTGCACTGACAGGGTATAAAAGTACTTAAATTTACCATGCACAAGGCAGAACTAATGTTCACGAGCACAAGAAAGAAAAAGATTACGTTACTCTACTGGACCTGTGGTTGGCACATGATCGGTTGCATATGTCTTACTCTACCCTAGAGGTTTGCGTGATCGATGTTGACAAAGACTGAGTGGACGAGTGTTTGTTATGACTGGGCTGTGGGTCACATATTTGCAGCCATCTGGGCTAAGTCTGGGGTTCTTTCTCTTGTCTGGGGAGTTTCTCATGCTCGTGAAAGAGGTTGTGTGTTTTACGGACTTACGGTCTGTTACAAACAAATGGGAAAAGGAACCTTTTATACGTGCTGTAGGTTCATTTATTTAGATTTCAAATTTCTAAAAGACATTACCTTTATGAAAGTTTTCTGGGGCTCACGTGGCCTGGATCAATGTACAGTTTGATAATGCACTATGTTTAATCAAAGTGGAATGGCAAAATTAAGCAGTTTCCTACCAAATCCTAACGCTCCCTATCATGCATGAGCAAGAGAAAATTTAATCCAATGGACAAAAACTGTTGGATGGGCCTTTGTTCACGTCCAAGTAACTGTGTGCCTATCTAAAATTCTAAGACAACAAATTGTCCGGATGACACAGGAAGGAAATACATGCACTATTTCCTTTCTATCACTTGGATATTCACTTAACTTGCCTAGCTATCCTATCAGTTAAGACATGCAAGGCTATCATGCATTAGCAACAAAGCTCTTTGCTATGACTAATTTTCCATGCATGCAGTCTATCAAATTCCTAACACTGATTTTACAGCAATGCTTTTGTTCGTACCTAATAAAAAAAAAAAATAAAACAATTTTACTTACATTGTGGAACTGGCTCACTTGTGTGCTTATTTACGGGGTTTACGCTAAAGGTTTGTTTCTACTCTAGCAACCAGCTTTTAGCAATGCTGTTCAGCTGAAAGTCACAATTGCAAGAGTCTGAGCATTGGTCACCACTAATATGGTTTTAGTCTGGCCCAGAGGCTAACTTGGCTGAAATAAGGCCTCTGAATGGGGTTAAAATGAAGATTCGGAAACTTACCATGGAGGTACCATCTGACTTTAGCTCTAGGTTCAGATAAAAACATATAAGAAAATGTCAGCTTGAGGCCTTCTTCAAATGAGGGACCTATCAGGTAAACATTTAGGGTTCGCATAATTAATTATATTTACATTAAACACATAAATCAGAAGAATGGGGAATAATTTTGAGCAGATGAACAGAGCCCTGTCGAACAAGCAAATATACAATAGATGAAAAGACCCACAATGGAACACAAGGGTGACCCACTTCAAAGGGCACCATAATGGAAGATACAGTGGTTAGGCCGCTGTGCACACACAAGATGTCTGCAACAGAGAATGGATACCGGTTACTTAATGAGTCGACAGCATAAATACGGAGTTCACTTATGAACACAGGATTCATTGAGGTAAATTGCACTGAGAAAAGAGAATAAAATAGTGAGAGAAGTAGCAGGGGACGTGACTGACTGCGAGAACATTTATTCGGGTACATTACCTTCTTCAGGAGATTGGTGTTTCCTCGCCTTGGGGCGCCAGCAATGGAGGGTAATAGTGAAAGGGTTTCACTGCAAAAGTAACTCAGGCTTCTAGACCAGCCACGTGGGGAAAAACAAGGGGCATCTCGAAGGGAGCAAGAGGACTGGATAGGGTATCCAATGTCTCTGAGCTTGATCTGCCATTGCGACTGACTGGTTTCGACTTTATTTCCAAGCCAATGACGAAGTCTTTCGTCAGTGGCTTAGAAATAAAATCTAAACCGGTCAAGATCTACACCCCGTCTCTTATTTTTCACCTGTGGTAAAGTGTGATAAGTGAATCACGTACAAAAGTGATTATAAACATATATATATAAATATATATATATATATATATATATATATATATATATATATATATATATATATATATATATATATATATATATATATATATATATATATATATATATATATATATATATATATATATATATATATATATATATATATATATATTGAATTCTAATAGACATGTGGCGTCTCTCAATTTCAGGCAAGATTTTTCCACTTTCCTATATATCCCCTTATCTTTAACCCCAAGTTTTCAACAAAAGGACAATAATTGATGTTATTTCTCTCCATTTATTCATTCTTATGTCAACGGATGGCTATCATCAGGGTAGTAATTCTACAAAAAAACTAAACTATATATATAATGGTTATTACCACCATTCAAACAAAAACTGAAATTGAAAATATGAATAGGAACTGATTATGAAAATCAGCAACGAAACATGACTTGAACAAGACTAGTTTCTGTGGCTCAAATATGAGTCCTGCAGGCCAGTGAAATTGTCTCCTTTTGGAGAGAGCAAAATTGGATGACACCTGAGTGTTCATCATATGTCGCTGCAAAGTGATATTTACCAGTTCATTAATTGCCATCCCCATCTAAATATCCTCATGATGCATAATTTCAATACTTTTGATTACGCCATCTAGAGCTATTTTGTGTTGTACATAGGAAAAATGTTGGCTGGTCGCCAATTTTTTTTTGATGAGCTTAAAGTCACCTCCCTATGATTGTCATTGTGTAGCCAACACAGCTTTTGTCAAAGGGCTTACATGTCTCCTCCAGACATTTAAAGTTTTAAACCCTATTGGTCCTTGACTTCTTGAATCCCCCTGGGGAGAAACTGTTTTTCATCACAAGGGCAGTTTTAAGGTTTTGGTGGCTGAGGACACAGAGATACTCTTTCCTGTGTTGCCTCAACACAGGAAAGAGTATCTCTTCCTATCCATAGGCCATCCCTTATTTAATTTTGTAGTAGATGGAGATGGATGCTTTTCATGATGTTTCTGGCCTGTACATAATACTCTTCCATTTTCTTCTTTATCATGTCTTCTGTGATGTTGCAGAGGTATCCATTAATTATCAACAGTTTCAAACATTCCATTTCTGCATGGACAGGTTTCCAGGTACTGTAGGGGAAGAAGCCACTCCTAATAAATGTACTAATGATGGACTTCTTGCAAGAGTATGGATACTTTTCCTGGACATTAATTCGGACGCCAACATTTGTAAGACTGATGTGATGTGCTGGGTTTCTATTTTGTCAATAAGGATGTTAAGGAAAAGAAGGGTCTTGTCGTTGCTGGCACGACTGTGAAGTTAAAAACTGCATTAGTATTCAGAACAGATAATTTAGTAAGCCTGTAGTTTGAAAAAACCTAAATAATAAGCCATTGGAGTTACTTAACACAATTCCATCAACATCATGCCAAATTTCTTAGTACTAATGGTGACGAGGAAGCCATCTATGTATTTTTCATATATTAAGAGTTGCTGAAGGCTGCTAAAGGTCTTTTCTTCTTAGGTGGCTACATACATATGCTATTTAGGACCACAGTTATTTTATATGTCAGAGAGGCCCTTTGTGACACTATGGGTGTGAGTCTGTTTCAGGTTTATGGACCTTCACAGTCCCATAGCCATAGGGTTGTATTGTCCACTGTCTATGCAACGTAGTTTCCTTGTAGAATTACTGCCTGATTACAGAAATGAGTCATTATCCAAAACAGCTATCGGTGTAAGAATAAATAAATGAAGCATCATAGCTGTAATGTTAGGCTTTTCCCCTCAAAACCTAAAGATAATAAGATGTGCAGAAAACATGAGCTATTGCCTTAAAATAATAGATGCCTCATATGTATTAGCAATTATTTAGAATTATCAACAAGATATATTATGTTCAGTTTACATACTGTATATATATATATATATATATATATATATATATATATATATATATATATATATATATATATATATATATATATATATATATATATACATATATTTTCTTCTTCTCTGCTTAGTCCCGCTTCTATACCAGGTTGCTGTTTTGGATGGGCCTAAACCATTCTACCTCTGAGGTGCACTTCTGCTTCATCAAGTCCCTTCTCTCCCAAGTCTTCCCCAAACAATCTCTTGATCTTCCTCTTCTTCTTCTACACTGCCCTTCCATCGCCATAGAATGCCTTCCAATGTGGTCTTCCTCCCTTCTCAGTAGGTGTCTCTACCATCTCAGTCTTCCCTCCTGTACTTTCTTTGACATTTCAACCACCTTTGTTGATCCTCTTATACACTCTTTCCTAAACATATCCTCCCTCGTGACACCAGATATCCATCTCAACACTTTCATCTCTGCTACGGCCATTTCCTTCTCCTTAGTCTTTGTCATACTTGTCGTTTCTGTACCATACAGCATAGCTGGTCTTACCACTGATTTAAGGAACTTTCCCTTTAGTCTTTGTGATACTTTTTGTCACAAAAGACTCCAGAGACAGCTCTCCAATTACTCCAGTTTACTTGTATCCTGTGTTTTACTTCCTCACCCATTCTTCCATCAGCCTCTACTGTAGACCCTAAGCATCTGAACTTGTCTACTCTATTTCTTCTCCATCCAACTTCATACTTTCCCTGCCATCCTGCTCAACGGTGGTACACATATATTCTGTCTGTGACCTGCTTATCCTCATTCCTCTATCCTCCAGTGCTACTCTCCACCTCTCCTACTTCCTCTCCAGAACCTCCCTCCTCTCTTCACACAACACAATGTCATCTGTATTTAATTTGTTCCATGGCACTGTCTCTCTTGTCTCCCTCGTCATGCTATCCATCACGATGTTGAAAATAAATGGGCTAAGGACTGATCCCTGGTATAATGCAATCCTCACCTCAAATCCTTCAGTCTCCCAACACAGCTCCTCACTCTGGTATACGCATTCCGATACACCTGGTGAATCATCAGTACATACTTCTCTGGGACCATCTTCTCCCCCAAAATCCTCCAAATTTCCTGTTTCGGGACTCTGTCATATGTAAGTTCCTTTGCTTCTCTCTGAATTTCTCCATTAGCTGTCTTAGAACACAATATCTGTTGTTCCAATTCCTTTCATAAAACCCAATGAGTCACAATTTCTGCCAGTGTCACTTGAGTGCACTGAGCAGTGCTAAGCTCCATCCGTCCCAAACAGCGAGTAAATTTCCAGTACAATACCACTGCCTGAGCCTGCCTCAGTGCAAGTGTCAGACCACGTCCCTGATCTCCTTTCCAGAGATCCCAGCCCGGGTCCCCTATGTTCTCCCAGCTTGTCTCCGCTACCAGTGCCGGTAAGAGAGATTGGTTCTCCTGACCACAGCAGAAGCTCAGCCAAAGGTGCAGCCTAGCAACCCATGTCCGATCTAGTCATTGTAACCTGCAAGCCTCTCACGCCCCCCACGACCTCTTCGTCTCTGTTCCAGTCCGCCACAGACACAACTATGAGTAAGGATTCTGCCGTGTCTCAAATGGCCGATGAACTCGGGGAACTGCGACAGATCGTGGTAGATCTCATAAGGAATGCCCCTGCTTCGGCTGTCAAAAAAGCCAACACAGATGGCAATCAAATATCCTCCTCAGGCTCGGCTTCCCTCGATTCCCCAGCCGAGACAAACTGTTGAACTAAGAGAGGTCCACGGAAGAAATACCATGAGCATGGATAACTCCGGGTAGCTTAAAGAGAGCCCCTGAGCTCTCCTGACACCAGTGCCAAACTGGCACAGTGCCATTTCTTTACCCTACGAAGACCTTGGCACCTCTATCCAGAAGAGGATGTTAGGTTTCTTCACCTGATATTTTCCTTGTAACTTTGTAATTTATTCTTTTCCTTTAACATTTCCCTTTCCTTTGTTTTATTATTACTCTCATCTATTTTACACCTTATCAATGCAGAGTGCAACTGACAGATATTCCAACTGTATAAGTCTTATGGCTTCCCTTGCATGCCTATCAAAGCATGATGCATTTAAAAAATAAAATATGCCATAGCCATTGGCAGATGATCCTGCTAGAGGAGTCGCACCCTCTGGCTGCCTTGTGGCCTTCTTGGGCTTAAGAATGAACCTAGCCATTTTCCATAGGCTAAGGAAAATAATTTCGGCATATTTGATCATCATCTTTTATAACAATCGTTAATTACTTGAATCTGTCATCTATTCTCTTTGTTCAATTTTGTAAGAAATCTCGAGTCCTACACTTGCTAACTTGTGTTTATAGTCCCCAAATGGCACTGAACCACCACTCAAGTATCGTGGCAACACCTAACTACACCAACACTTACTTATCATAATGCCTCTTCTAAGCAGACTAACTGCATGTATGCAAAACTTGTACTTAAATTATTATGAAGAGTGCACAAAGTAACTCTAGATTTAACCTAGTACTAATTTATTATTTTGACTATACTATTACGTCTGTGAATATAATTTGATTGACATTCATCATATGCTGCTTTAACATAATAGGAATTTAATGATAGAATATGTCATTTCTAACAGCAAGTATTTGTTCTGCATTAAATGTAAATATCACAATTGATGTTTTGCCTTTTAAAATTAATTTCTATGCAGAAATTTTAAGTTAAATTATAGGGCCCCAAAGGGAAGTGAGAGAGAAATAATTTAAAGTCTTTAAGTGAGTTTGCTTGTTGATAATCATTCTCACCCAATCTAAGGTGTGAATGCTAACTTGGTTGGGGAGGTGCAATGAAGGAAACTTCTTTCCAAGCAACCTCACCAGCTTGTTGTCATGAACTCCCTCCTCCATTCCCTATATTGTTAAGCCTTTAATCCCTCTCTCTGTCCAAAATGACTGCCTAAGATCCTGATTTCTAGGCATGGCCTTCAAAGATGCAAATTCCTCACCAGCGTCAGACGACCAGAAAGGGGAAGCCAAAAAAAGAGAAAGTCTGGCCGTCATGCCACTTGGAAATGACTCAGCATGAGGCAGTGATTGACTTCTACTCCATCTACGATGATGCCCAGGTGTAATCCCCCCCCCCCGTTATAAATGGGCCACAAAACAGCAGACAGAAAGAGAAATGCTTAGAACTTCACTAAGGACAGATGTCCTTACTTTATCCTTTCCCTTGTACCCTCCATGTGTTCGACCCCAAGGTTCGGACCAGTACACTTTAGTAGTGGCATCCCTTCATTTTCCTCCCTCCACCGTCGACGCCCTATTGAGCAAGGACATCGTCATCCAATGAAGGTAATGGACCAGAATAAGGTTTCTTAGTCAGTCACGATTCAGTTATTTCTCTGTCTGATTTATTTTCTATTTCCATTGTGCAATCACCTTTCAGCATTGAATGACCTGATAGGCCCCAGCATTTGGCCTTTGTGTGTGGAAGTATTAAGTATTAACATAATTCTGCATTAGTGTCGAACTGAGTTATTTGGCACCATTTGTGTGCTCCATCAGTTCCCTTTGAGATTATTGTTATTTTGCAAGTAAACATCTTGCATCTCATTGCAGATCAGCGTTGGCTGTGGAACCTAATCTCATGTCCATCCCATGTGCAGTGGCCTTATGCCACCCCCTTAATCTGCTGCTCTGCGATGTTCCTGTGATGAAGACATCATCGGTGTAGAACATTTCTCCCGTGTAGAATTCATTCATATATATATGTATATATACATATATACATATACAGTATATATATATACATATATAATATGTATATATATGTATATATATACATATATGATTATTATCACTTTTGTACGTGATTCATTTATCACTCATTACCACAGGTGAAAAATAAGAAATGGGGTGTAGGTCCTGACCGGTTTCGACTTTATTTCCAAGCCATTGACGAAGGACTGATACAGAGTGTGAGAAGTCACAAATATATACTACAAGAACAGTACTGACGAACATACACAACCGTTAGAGGCTCCATATCCCCACTCAGGCCGGTGTCGAGGTAGGAGTGGCCTTTAAAACTCATTTGGCTAAAAATCACAATAGACTCTCAGGGGACATTGCTGATAAACAGACCAGGTGTGGATCTGAGGTGGGGTATGGTCTGTTTATCAGCAATGTCCCCTGAGAGTCTATTGTGATTTTTAGCCAAATGAGTTTTAAAGGCCACTCCTACCTCGACACCGGCCTGAGTGGGGATATGGAGCCTCTAACGGTTGTGTATGTTCGTCAGTACTGTTCTTGTAGTATATATATTTGTGACTTCTCACACTCTGTATCAGTCCTTCGTCAATGGCTTGGAAATAAAGTCGAAACCGGTCAGGACCTACACCCCGTTTCTTATTTTTCACCTGTGGTAATGAGTGATATACATATATATGTATATATATGTGTATATATATATATATATATATATATATACATATACATATTAACTTTATCACATACACAATTGTTCTGTGCATTAGTAGAATTACTAAAAGGACCTCATTCAAACCGGATGGTATCTAGCTTTCGTGGACAAACAGTCCACATTATCAAGTATCCGTACAGTGACCAGACGCGTAGTCCAGTTGTATTTATATGTGTGCTGGGTACTTTTAATCCTATAATCGCCTAGCTCCTCCTGTGTGACCCCCACCCCCTCTTGATCTTGGTCTTTCTCTGATCCCTTCTTCTTCCAGGTGTCTATTTTCCGTGCGTTCTCTTGCGTTTTTCCTTTGTTTCCTTGCTACTGTGGAGTTTACGATTTTTCTAGATATGCTGTCTTCAAAGCCGTTTCCAGTGTTCCCTGCCATTGTGTTGTTGGCGCAAGTTATGAAGGCATTCTCTACAACCAGTTTGGCCAATTTGTTGGTGCTCCTGTACAGAAAACTCATATTTTCCCAGTCTATTTTTTGATAATTTTCCCAACAGTGTTTGGCAACTGCTGACGTCTGATTATAATGCCTTATGTTCTGCAGATGTTGTTTGCTTCGCTCTTTACATGATTTGCCAGTTTCACCATATGTATATATATATATATATATATATATATATATATATATATATATACACACACACACACACACACACACACACACACACATATATATATATATATATATATATATATATATATATATATATATATATATATATATGTGTGTGTGTGTATATATATATATATATATATGTACATAACATATATGTTTTATTTATATATATATACATATATAACATACTGTGTTTTATACATATATATATATATATATATATATATATATATATATATATATATATATACATATACAGAATTCATTGCTCGAAATATATGCAAGCGACGTCTAAGCGTTACCCAAAAATTGCTGGGCGCACAATTACCGAGTCTTTTGTTGGAAAACTTGCGCGGATAACTTCTCTTCCTCCGGACTATATGCAGTTGGGAGGGAGGAAATGTTTAACTATCTTTTAATAGCACACGGGTGAGTTCGAAATACTATATAAAGAGCAAAGAGAGTATAAATTTTGGAAGAAGCCACTTGTACCAAGATGTGGATGCTTTATCTGATGACACTGCACTCTTTGCCAACCCGAAAAATTAGTGTTATGTCATTTCCACCTCATCCGGGCTTTTTCTAATAGATCTTTAAAAATAAGAGTTTTATCATCACGTCATTTAGTTTTCAATTAAAATAAGATAAAAATTGGCCTTAATACCGTAATGTACACTTCAGCATTTCAAAACCTCCACAGTTACCTTTATCCACACAGTGACAATCTTTTATGTTTTTAATATCTCTTACGCCAATAATCAGGTTTCCCCGCTGAAGTAACCTTACAATTATCAACACTGGATTAGGAAGGCTCCCAGCTAACTCTTAAAGTGGTATTTTTCATGGGCCATGAAAACAACATGTCAAAAACGTAGATTGAAATTCCACGTCAAATGTCATGAGGATGGTTAAAAATCTGTACACTAAGGTGCGGGAATGTTTATTGTTGGACATACGATGATTAGGCAATGGTGCAAAGCGACTCATTTCGCGCCATAATCCAAGGCATCATCAAATGAAAGCCAAAGAAAAGATGGATTCTATGGTAAGTGATAATTAAAATATAAGTGACGGAACTGGGAATGAGGTGGGATTGAAACGCAGGAATTAGGGCCTTTTGCTGTTCCCTGTAAAGTCCTCGTAGAAGGTTTTGATAAAGTTCTACCAAGTATATATCATTGATAGGAACATGAATAAAGCCATACGCAGTCCTTTAAACCATGTAAAAAAAAAAAAACTTGGTTTTTAAACTTTACCTGTTTACTCAATGAAAAAGTGTCTTATAATTTTTATGTAAATTATCCATGGAATGACATTCTCTCTGCCAAATTCCAAAAAGGGAGCATGGATATAATAACACCCAGCTGTAAACCTCGAGAAATTCTGCGAGTTCGTTATATATAAATTTCGGTTGAAATAGAGGAGATCCTGTTCAAAAGATATTCTTATCAATTTTTGTATCGCTCACTTCTACCTTATCTGGACCAAAATCTCTTAAATAATGCAAGCATTTTGGCGTTCGAAAGTCTCAGATTAATTCCTCCAAGTGTCAAATAGCCTGAACATTAAATTTCCTGCCTCTGTATCCAATTATAGTGCCTCAGAACAATATACATTTAACTTTTAACGCACTTAAATTTAAGACCAACAAGTGGATTAAATCAGTAAATCATCAGATATCATTGCCATGAGCCTATGAGTGTACAGCTGGTATAAGTCAAATATACAGTATTTTCTCCTATATGCACAGATCAAGCATACATTTCGTCATGTCTAGCCGACATTGTCTGTCCAATACTTGAAAAATAATGTGCTAACCTAGAGGTGACTCCTCTCCATCAGAAATACATTCCATTTTCCAAAATACTTTCTCTCCATCAAAACAAACTGCTGATATCAAGCCATGCGCATAATGATCAACAGCGCAGACTGTGAGGGACAGCCAAATGAAACCAATCTGGGCAAAGAGAGTCACTGACGATATCACGGCAGAATCAGACAAAGATAAATCATCAGTGGACGTTCCATCCACTTACAATAATCAGACTTTCACACCACATAACAAATCTTCCATCCCTTCGGTTCGTCTCATTCTCCTCAGTTATCACTAATACTGCAGTAAAGTCTCCATTTCCTGCCTTTCAACAAAACACTTTAATTAATGAAGCCCTGATATTACCTGGATTTCTTTCCCACATGCATAATTGGCCATCTGTTTGAGTTTGCTACAACTGTTCTGCTTTCAAGCAACTATAAAGTAAACGTCCGAGATCAATGGTTTCAAAGTTGAGTTGGTTATGCCGTCACCGGGAATAACTTCTTCTGACAGATATTTAAAGGATTATTATGTATCCGAAATTAATCTTCTCGATTGACGGGAAATTCTACCATAATAATTCAGATAGCTCACGATAAAACAACTATATTACCTGAATAGTTATTGTATTTTTCAGTGTGGTCTTACATTATGGTGTTGGATATTTACCTTCGACAAGGAAGTTATGTTTTAGGGTCATTTTGTTTCAAGTATGTATATCTTATGTTAGGGTTATGAGATAACTGACGATCTTGTTTTCATCAGAACCGATGAAAATATTCAATAAGTAAACACTTCCAGACGATCACTTTAATTGGTTATGAGATATCTTTTATTGCAATTATGAGCCTGCAAGCAACTGTTCAACCTATTCATCAATTATAAAATCCAGTTTCTTGAAAAGCTGTTAATTCAATCTCAAGATATCTTACAGTTTATTTATAAGTTTGTAATCAAGAAATATCAAAATGCTTTGGTTGGGAAATTGTATTTTTTATCGTCGTTGTTATTGTAAGAAATGCTGGAGTATAAAATCTGCATAATCAGTACCTCAACCATCACTATCATTAGTCAAGTCTAGCGAGAAAGACCTTCGTGAGCAATGATGTTAAAAATATGAAACTCGATTTTAAACGATGACTTTTAAGAGGAAGCACCAGCAAATCTTTGAATATGATCGATGGCTCTTTTACTGAGAAACAGGGCTCCTGCAGATTCTCTTCGTGAACGACCTCGATAAACAGTCCACCTTGTCTTTTAGATTTCACTTCAAACATATATATATATATATATATATATATATATATATATGTATGTGTGTGTAAATAGATAAATATAGATATATAGATAAATAGATAATATATATATATATATATATATATATATATATTGTTATGTGGGTCCTTCGGCTAATGAGTTTAATTATTATTTACTTTGATTTATATTGCCTTGCTTTACCTAAGACCCATGTAATTCTGTCAATTAAGGCTAAAACTAACTCTAAAGGAAAGATATTGAATAGGTCAGGTCGCCAGTTAACACTCGTTAACAAAGAATAGAGGTTCATTCGTAACCACATGCATGAATTCAGCAAACTTACTGGAGCACTAGCTTCAGCAACACAAGTAAAATGAAATGAAATGGGTTATTTACAGGAGCTAACAGCAGCTCAGAATATTAGTCCGACTTCGGACAATTCTCAGTGCTACATAGAATGAACGCAACAGATTTAGGTTTCTCAGACACTGTATCAGGGATTTACTGCAAGGTCGAATTAAGGTTTCTTGATACTAATGATGCAGATTCTTCTCCCAGAAAGAGGATGCTGTGCAGGCCCAAGGCGTATGTAGCTCTGAAAAAGGACGTATCCAGATAACAATCTTGCATTACAGTAACTCTCACTTGTCATTACTAATCACAAGGGGATGCTTCTTATTTCAAAAATAATACACTAACACCATGGAGGATAAGTTATGCGACTTCACTATACAACAGTAATTATGCTTGATAGATAGCTTCATAAATGGGATATGTTTTACTCGGATTTCTTAGCCATTGACTGTTTAAGAAAGGAAAATTTGAACAAGGGAAAATGAGAGTTCTAGTCAGAGGGAAAGAGAACTGGGAGCAATTGTCAATTCAGACTTACCTCTAGGTTAGCTAATGCAGTGATCAGTTGCCTGAGATTCCTTGGTCCATTGAAATAGAAATTTCTCCTCAGTTTGAACAAAGTAGGGAAACAAAGGAGGCTTGGGCGACAGCCTGGTCACGTCCTGACGCTGTGACGGCTGTGTGGAGAGTCCCCGCGGATTGTTGGTTGCTTCAAACTCCGCCTACTCAGGGCCTGACCTGAAATGACAATAGACTCGCCAGTACACAGGATAGAGATGACTGAGCTGTAGGAACAGTACCTCTAAGGTCTGTCCTAACAAAACCTATCCCTGATTTACGGCCCTCTAAGCCAACCTCTTGGCAGTTGGTGTATGGAATTTGAAACACTTCTAAATCGAAAACGCTGCTTCCTGCTCGCTTCTTCCTACATTGTCTGCCCTCTTACTTTAACAAAGATAAATTTCTTGTTTTCGATTAACGCAAAGAGGTCGAACAGGAAATATTTATAATATATATATATGTGTGTGTGTGTGTGTATCAACATTAAACTATTTCCATAAGGGGATGGTACCCGAAACAAAAACTCAGTAGTCACTGCGCGTTCATATATTAATTGCTGAATCGTGGATGAAGCACATATGCAGAAAACCTCCATAACATCCGATGCTTCACCAATTACCTCTAGATTTTACGATATCGCATTCTCTTGCAATAATTCTTCATCTTTCCATCTATCCAGGCTTTCAAGGCCTTCTTCTCCTCCTCCTCCTCCTCCTCCTCCTCCTAACACTTCTGGGTTATACAACCTTTTCATCATCCTATTGTCATCCGTTCTTTCCCACGTAATCTCAAAACACTCTGATAACCTTTTTACTGCGTTTGATTGTATTGTTTCAGTATCTAGACACGGCTCACCCTCTCGTTCCTTCATACGACCATTATACCGCACAAAGAGATCGTCTCGACAGCATTAGCCTTTTATTTCAGTTACATGATATATATATATATATATATATATATATATATATATATATATATATATAGAGAGAGAGAGAGAGAGAGAGAGAGAGAGAGAGAGAGAGAGAGAGAGAGAGAGAGACATAATGCGTATAAGACATGAATAACGAAGTAAATGTATTACACCATTTAAGAAATGACAGTTTGACAGCCACTACTTAAATAACAAAAGGAGAGAATAGGAACTCCAAGAAACATTTCCGAGAGGAGTCCAATGGTGATAATGCTGAACTTGATCCTTCATGCAAATGGTCAACGACAAGACTGAAAACAATTTTGAACCTTCTGTAACTGTCGTTTAGTACGCAGGTGGTTCTATAGAACCTTCTTCATTTTTCTTCTTCGTTTTAACGTGCTTTTTCCCATTTTTTATATGGGGTGAGCACGATGCCTTCTTTTTGAAGGACTTTTGATTTGGCGTTGGGGTAGGCCGTAGCCTCCATCGGCTGCCCTGCCTGTCGTCGCTTAGACCCCGGTAACGATGTGTACGTGTATCGTACCAATCCCCAGCTCCCTTTCTCCCAGCAGCGAGGAGAACTGGGCGGTTAGGTCGACAGTTCGAGACGTGTGAGGTGTCTGTTATGTTTTTTTTAGATGATGTTGGAGTGGCTTTGTATATGTGTGTATTAGTCTGTAACACCCATTTGGTTTCAGCAAACCTATCCGTTGATTACATATGTGATCCCGGGGTGTCTACACGGATACCAAAGTGTCCGCCTTCTCTGACCAGTCGGCTGCGGATTTGAACCCGCACCACGGACCTCTACGAAGTAGTAGGCCACTGCTCTACCGACTGAGCCATCGAGGCTCTAGATGGTTATATAGAACCTGAAAGATTTTATTGTAACCTGTTTTCTTCGAGCTACAATTAGTATTCAACATTATATATATATATATATATATATATATATATATATATATATATATATATATATATATATATATATATATATATATATATATATATATATATATATATATATAGATATATATAAATCACACATTACCACAGGTGAAAAATAAGAGACGGGTGTAGGTCCTGACCGGTTTCGACTTCATTTTCAAGCCATTGACGAAGGACTGATACAGAGTATTAGAAATCACAAATATGTATACTACAGAAACAGTACTGACGAACATACACAACCGTTAGAGACTACATATCCGCCCACAGGCCGGTGTCAAGGTAGGAGTGGCCTTCAAAACTCATTTGGCTAAAAATCACAATATACTCTCAGGGGACAATACTGATAAACATACCGACCATCTGTCTGTGTGGCACAGTTTCTTTATCTAATCCGATAGCCAAGCTAGATTTTCGCAGGTCCTCATTAATATGTTTGTTTGAAATTTAGCATTGAGAGATAATTAGTCTGCAAAAGATTTTGTATGCATTGATAGAAATGTGATGAAGTTATCTTACAGCGCAATAATAATAATAGATACCTATTATTATCATCATGACAATGAATGCGGAAGCTACAGAACGTTCTGTAGAAACCAGTGATATCTCTTAACACAGTAACCGAATATCTTCAAAAATTACTGAAACACCCAGACATAAAGGCTGCATTTACCTGCACAATAAAAGCTGGTTGGATACACAAAGTAATATTTTCAGATGAAAAGGATCATAGACTTCATAGCACTTTGTTTGACTACTATACTTAATTGCAGCTAGATTTTTGGTCATGTTTAACAGAAATACTATTGCAAACAAGCATTCTTTCCATGCACAATAAAACTGATTGTTATAAGGTAAATCAGTAAACCGTAGGGAAAAAAATAGGATCACGAAAAACATAATTTTCGTTCGTTATTCTCAAAGAATATGAGTCATAATCCAGCGTTCATTGGGATTATTTTGATAGAGATCGTCAAGTCATGTTTACAAATATTATGTTTGCTCGTTTACAAGCTACAAATAGATCAAGTTTCCGTGACGCGTTGAGATTAAGCCTTCCTGACTGACCCAGTGATGAGAAATATGAAGATCTCGATGAATAAATATGGATGATCGGCTAATATATATTCAGTTGACCTAGATATTGATAAATTGATTTCGTTGGCCATCAAACCATATTTGATGGATACACCAGATCAAGAAAATTGCATTAGGACTCTTATGGACCAATAAAAGTGTATTTTCTATAGAGTTACCCATCTTCCCTAACCGGAGGTGGTTCCAGAGGAAAGAGCATTTGCCGATTCCTATTGTAGGGAAGAAACTTCCAGCGGGGATCGGAGAATAATTCCTAGAAATTCCGATTCAGCCAAGGGATATGGGGACTTGGCTCTGAATTCCTTTTTCCAGAATAGCCAGGTTCCTATATCTAATGGGTAAGATCAAGATTTCGCAGCAACGAAAGAACAACCAAAGGCGGAAAAAACTAAAATGCTTAGAATCTTCCAACTCTCACCTTACAATTACTGTTGATTCTTGAAGACTTGATGCAATAACTTTCTTTGGATCGAATAGTTTACCCTTTTTGAATTTAAGGGTAAATTAAGGGTGATTGTTTAAATATATCTGCATTTGGCAAGACAGCTGTTGACCTCTGTATTTAAAGTAACAACTAAAAAAGTATACTTTCTGATTACTAGTTAATCAGTAGGTAGATGGCTGCTGATGACGGATTCAACAATATTTTTCCTCTACACAATGTTGTTATTTCCTTGCAATGTGGCAATAAGCTATATTCATTTGCTGTATTCGAATGCCACTTGGAACTCAAGATCACTGCCTCACTGGCCGAGCGAGACCTTAGGGTGGGGTCTTGAGATGGCTGTGGAAAGCATCGGAAGCTCAGAGACGTAAAAGGCCTTGGGTCATGGAATTGGCAGTGTCGACCATATGCTTCATCACAAGCGATTTCTGTTCTCTGAGCAGTTGCCATAGATCACACCTGGAAGAGATGTGGCACTGAGAGTATATCTTACCTTTTCATATCACGGGCTAAAAAGTGATGAAATCACAAAAGGGGCAGTGAAGCCCAGCCACAAGAGACAGATATGGAGGTCAGGGGATCCAAAGGAAGGGGCAGGGCGTAGGGCTTTACTCTGCAACGTGATGAATTATAATGAAAGGGAAAAGTAGAAGTATGAGTCTTTTCTCAATCAGTATAGAAACGAGTGCCGTTATAATACGTACAATGCTAACCATACCTGAAGAGATAGACACTGGCACTTCTTCAAGTATTACAATTTGAAGACATGTAGCAGATGTATCCTCTCAGAAGCGAGAGATCACAAAAACGCAACGCTTCTTTGTGGGCAACATTTTATTTGCTTTTGGGGGGTCGTTTCTTCTTATTTTTCTTTGTCGTCGAGAATAATACGGGCTAACCCATTCCGATTGTTGATGTTGCTGTTTCGGAGACTAGAGCAATGTTTAACAAAAACCTGGGCCGGGTCAGTGTTGGGTGGTACTGGAATCAGGCCCTCTTGCATAATTTGCACATCATCAGCGGTGGCACATCCAAACCAAAGCCTATTCAACATTGCAAATTATAATGGCATTCGCTTTCTGTACTGATTGAGAAAAGACTCCCACTTCTCCTTTTTACTTTCATCATAATTTACCAGCTTGCTTGCGGAGTAAAGCCCTAAGCCCTACCACTTCCTTTACATCCCCTGACCTCCATATCTGTCTCTTGTGGCATCAGACAAAAAGTAGGGACAAACCAGCGAACTTCCAGCACCAGTAGTTGAGCAAACTCACTGGCAGTGACTCGTGTTGTGAAGAAGCCTGACACGGAGCGACGATGCTGCCAGTTACAAGGAGTGAGAGAGAGAGAGAGAGAGATATATATACATATACATAATATATATGTGTGTGTGTGTGCACGGTATGTATATATATACACGTATGTGAAAACATTCTAACCCTTGAGGCTCTTTATTTAGGGTAGGTCAACGATCGCGGAAACCAAAACCACGTAGGTAAATTCAACATGTGTAATAATTTTTAATTAAGATAATTGATAGTAAGTTAGCCAGCTTCTCCTAACACCACTTGCTATTCACACCACATTAAGAAAACGGCGTCTCTTCTAATGTGGTGAACAGTCCGTACCTGAGCATCAGGAAATTTGAATTCTGGTGGCATGCTGTAACTTGAAAATTTCATTACTTCAAGAAACAAACTCTGAAAGGCACTTCTCCAGAATACGAGCTTTCAGAAAAACTATTTATCACGACTGTATCTTTTACCTTTATTGCTCCACAGATAGGTCCCTCACCCACCCTCCCACCCCCCTACCACATCCCCTGAACGCCAAAAATCGATATCTGGATCTCTGGAACGGCAGAATGGATTTTTATGAAATTTAGCGAGATTAGAGGCCTTAGTGGGAAATCTCTAAAGCCAAAGTTTAATCTCAATCGGTTGAATATTTCCAGAGTTATAAAGGGCCAAAGTCGGGGTTTTTGTGTACTCCAGGTGGCTGGGCTTTACTAATCGCCAACTACCTTGGCGGTTGATTAGAACCATTTCTCCAAAGCTTTTCACACAGACGCAGAACCCCCAAGAATATAAGTTATCCTTTTTTGTACATCCAGCTAATAAAGGGCTTAGAAAATCCGTGTTTGGGATCTCAGGTCACAGAAATGTGTTTTGGGAATTAGCAAAATGACATTTGGGATTTAACAGTGTCTGGGATTATGAGTGTGAAAGAGTAAAAACAATCAAATAACCAGCAAATATATGTTGTAAACATGCCAGATGGATGGAAAGTTTCATTAAAAAGGGAACATAGAAATAATGTATATAAAGAAAAATGGAGCAATCAATGGGTAGAATGCCATGCATATACATAAACTGTAGGCCCATCAGCAGCACATCAAAGCCCCATACACATTGCACCTTTAACCCCTATCTTCCTGTTCTCTTTCCCATTCACACTTTAGAAATTTACAATCTTGTCACCCTACCCTATGAGTTTATCTCACACTACTTATAACTGCAAACAGTTCATCTCACCAGCTTGTATTTCCTCCTTTCATTCGCATTCAACACGCACACACTTCACTTCCATAAAGTGGGGTTGGCACAACAATCCCTCCAACCCTTGCCCTTTTGAATACCAGAGACGATTCAAGTCTCTTCGTCATCATTTGCGCACATCCTTTAGGGAACAGTGACACTTCTTCTCTCATCTTACAATATGTTATATTTGCTATTAGATATATCTGTCAGTCAACCACTGCCATTCTCCACTATCCATATTTGGTATTCATTGCTCACTCTTTCTGGTTCCCATTTGGACTCATATCTTAACTCTTGCTTATCTTCGCCCTATTTTCTCCTCTTGCAAATACAGGTCAACGTTTTGCGATTTTCTGTAGTTTCTCTTCACTAAATGTAATCACCACCTATCATCTGCAAACATTTGGCCTTCTTCACTCCATTCATGAACTATTTCCTTATCCAACAACTTGGCATCTTCACCTGCTGCCATTTCTATAAGATCTTGCATCAAACCTTTCAAAAGATATTGAACAGTAATGGAAACACAACACATCAAATTGTAAACACACATTTTTCCATCAAACCAGTCACTCTCCCAGTTACATATTACAACACTTGCTTCTTTTCTATTGCGAAAAGCTTTCATTTCTCTCATCGTCTTCTGTACTATAGTATATTCTTCACACACTCCTCATTGCTTGTCTGTCAGTTCTGTCATAAAGGTTTTCTAAATTTACTTATACCACATACAGCTGTTCCTCTTTTCTCTCCTACTTTTTACATAATTGTTTCATAACAAAAAATTTGATCCACACAACCTCTTCGTTGTTTAAACCTACAATGTTCTGTCCTATTAGTTCTTCTACCGTGTGTTTTACTGTCTTTGAAACTGTGCTGTTCCTCCTGTCAGTTTTGTCACCTGCGTTAGTTTTACAATCAAATTCCTACCATACACATTCCTTGTATCACTAAGTAAGTTTTTACCTCTACAATCCTCACAGAAGACTTTACCACCTCTATCTTCACTCAGTGAATGTCACTCATTCCTTCAGATCCTTTCCCTTATTCAGCCATGCCTTTCAAACCATGATCATTCACACTGTTTCACTGTAGTCGGTTTCATTTCATCTGTCCACTCATCAACGCAGGCTTTAGGTAGATGTAGCAATATACATAGTTAGCTCTCGATTGGCTGAAATCAATGTTTCCGATATCATAAGCTTACTGCGATGAAGATGTAAAATGTTTCTTTAGCAATATATCTGAATGCTTATATATACAAACAACCATCACACCTTATTCAGATTATAAACATGCCGATTTATTTCGATAACACGAACGAAGAGCTTGTAACAAACAGTCTACTCAGGTCAAACGCAAAGGAACGATTGACTTTTAACATTTGTTTTTTTTTATCACATTGCAGGTACGTAAAAAGGCATCTGTCTATGAGAGTGCGAATGAAAGGTATTGTAATAATTTCTCGCATGTAAATCCCATTCAGTTCCCCATCTTTAAGGTTGATGACATACATGCGGCATCAAAGGCTGTGCTTTAAAGAAGGCCATTAAATAAAATACCTGGCGAATCAGGAGCACAGGCCTACCTTCATTGGTCCATGCGTCATATTTTAGCGGTAAACGTTATTAAAGGTTATTTTTCAGTTTGCGGACGTAGGTATTACTTTGTTTTTTTGCGCATTCAATGAAACTGTACATAGAATAAGAAATCTTGCGTTTGAAGTTTTAGAGCATAGATCTGTGCGTGGTCTGGGCTATAATAATGAGATGAATCATAATTACTGAAAGCTCATCGTTCGTTTGTGTTTGATCTAAGTCGATTGTTCGATACAATCTCGTCTTTCGCGTGCTTGTGTTGGCATATCAAGAATAAACATCGACGAGTTTATGATTCATATCTGATTTATATCGGAAGGGGCGAGGTTTCCTTGTCTATACAAACATTCAACTGCGTTGTTGGAGAAATAGTTTGATATTAATCACAATAAGCCAACGAAATCGGTAACAGTGGTTGTCAGCCAATCACGTGCTCTCCTTCCGCGTGTGCCACATTTCATCCGCGAGTGGACAGATTAAATGAAACCGATTATAGTAATTTGTTTAAATACTGGTGTCTTCCCCTGCACGTTAAACATTTCCAGTTCTGCATCTCTTCTATATTCCACACTGTATAAATCTTCATAATGCTCTCTGCGTTGACACGGGACTGCATCACTTCAGACTGCATTTCTCAGTCTTATCTTTTATTCTGATGTTAATTTGTTCATTAGCATTCCGCTCTTCGTACTCACCCTTGTGGACAAAATTGTCGTTCTCTTTAAATTTCTTCTTTCCTTTCTCTATATTGTTATTGTTTGCCTTCTTTTTGACTGGCCTATCCATACTCATGTATTTCTGCACGTGATCTTCCATAATGTCACGCAACTGTTTTTATTCCGTCTTCTTGCCATTCTGTACCTACAAAACCTCCTAAGACCTCATCCTCGAATTTGACACACTCCTCGTCAACTCCTTTATTTCCATGTCTGTAACACTAGCCGTACAATCATATATTTTCTCTGCATATCCTCTTTTGACGTTCTTCTGTTGCAGACAATATTTGAAGAATCCATTAATTTTTTTATTTTGCTAAAAGGTAGAAATTTGCTTTCTCACAATTGTCAGGATCAAAATGAATGATTGCGTAATTTCTTCCCAAAGGAGAAGCCTTACACTTTGCCTGTGAGCTCTACTTCCGCTCATATCGTGTTTAGGGACGCGAGGTGAGAGCAAATAGGATTAAGCAGCCTGACTTAAACAGGTAATTAGAAGCGTCAGCTTTTACGGATTCCAAAGGCTTATAACGCAATCCTGGAGTTTAATCTGTTCACCTGCATTTACCTTTCCATTAGTATAATTGAGTCATACCTAGCTTTATAATACTTTGTTCTTGTGGATTCTGGCTATTTGTGCATGCACACGTAAAGCCATTCTTGAATGTGAATTGATGCACCGATGGTTCTTACGAAATACGGTTGTCCATAATATTCAAATAAGTTAAAGGCTTATCAGATGAGAAATATAAAGAAAAGGCGAAATCTCAATAAAGAGGGTAGGATTTAAAAGAATGGTCAGTTTCTTAAGGTGGCGTTGATCATGCAGAGAGAGTATGGAAAGACATGGATGAAAATCGCGCTGTTATTTCCGCGATAGGATTCATACACACAGCCATATACACACAAAGACAGACATAAAAACACATGTAATATATATATATATATATATATATATATATATATATATATATATATATATATATATATATATATATAATTTCCTGTGGAACCCACAGGGATGCATAGGGCCTCGATGAACTCACGCCACCACATTCTGTCCTGGGCTAACTCCTCAAAATCTCCCCAGCACTGACCTCCTGCTTCCCGCCTCACTGTCATCAGCCACGCTTCCTTTGGCCTACCTCTACCTCTTCTATCAAGGGCAACCCACTGTCTTCTATACACATGGCCTAGCCACTTCCAGCGTGAGACCCCTAACATACTCATCGACTGGTTGCACCCCTGTTACCTCTTTAATTCTGTTATTTGATATCCTTTCCCTCCAATTAATCCCTAATATTCTTCGGAGCGCCTTATTTTCAAAGGCTAAGAATTTATCATCCAAAGTTGCTGTGCTGTACCATGAATCATAACCAGAAATCAAAATACTCCTAACCATTACCTTATAAATTTTGAATTCTGTATGCACATACAAATTTCTATCATTCTAAATATTTTTAAGCATTCCCATTGGCTGATGAGCCTTCTTAAATCTGCCCATAAATTCTGTGCTCACAAACTATCCTCCTCTAAATAAGTACCTAAATATTTAAACTTATCCACTTCTTTAACAACTATGCCTTCAATTAGATAATCCTGTGCATTTTCAATATTTATATTCATGATTTCAGTTTTTCCACTATTAATAACCAAACCAACCATTCGACCTTCACTCACTAGACAGTCCAACACTCTCTGCATCTTTTCTGGTCCCTCACAGATCAAAACTATATCATCAGCATAATCTAAGCCAAGAAGTTTCCCATTTTCTCCCCAGATTATACCTGCATCGGTTTCTCTTTTAACCTTTCTCATAATGTAATCTACGACCAATACAAACAACAGAGGAGACAGAATACCACCCTGAATCACACCAGACTTAACTTCAAGTGGATCACTAAAACACCCATTAACCATCACTTTATAAGATGTGCCCTCATTCATGTTCATAATAACCCTCCCAAACTTTTCCGGTATTTCATAATTCCTCATGATTTTCCCCATAGGCCGTCTCGAAATACTATCAAAGGTCTTTTCAAAATCAACAAAACAAAGACTTAACAGAGTTCTTATTTCATTAGCTTGCTGCATTCAAAGCCTAACTATGAAGATCTGATCACTGCAACCCTGCCCCTTTCTAAAACTGACCTGTTCATCCCTCAGAGTACCATGAACCACTGGCTCCACCCTTTTCAACAATACTCTACTGAAAATTTTCAAGGCTACTGGTGACAAAGTGATTCCCCTCCAATTACCACGCCTGCTCAGATCTCCTTTCTTTGGAACTTTCATGATCACACCATTATTCCAACTTGATGGTATTATCCCCGTCACCCATATCTCATTGAATAATATCTTCAAGACAGATACTAATCTATCCTCCTCCACTTTAAACATATCGGGGAATAAACCATCCTCTCCTGGTGCCTTATAATTCTTCAACTGTTTTTTTCCTTAACTTCTTCTAGCCTGATCTCACCTTCATCAATATTTAAATCTTCCTGAGCAGGCGGTATATATGTTATATAGATATATGTATATATGTATATATGCATATATCTATATAACAAGCAAAACTATATCATCATCATAACCTAAGTCAAGAAGTTTCCCATTTTCTCCCCAGAGTATACCTGCATCGGTTTCTCTTTTAACCTTTCTCATAATGTAATCTACGACCAATACAAACAACAGAGGAGACAGGATACCACCCTGAATCACACAGACTTCACTTCAAGTGGATCACTAAAACATATATATATATATATATATATATATATATATATATATATATATATATATATATATATATATATATATATATATATATATATATATATATATATATATATATATAGTAGATAGATAGATAAGTGTGTTTGTGTGTGTGTGTGTGTGTGTGGGTATGTGAATGCGAAGTGAGTGTTCTTTTGAGTTTGTAGACGCCATAATGATCTCTTAGGTTCAACATTCATTAAGGGATCTTTTCCACTGAAAGCCTCGAATGCAGAAAGGAAATGAAGAGGTTCTTCAGTTTTCCAATGCTGGAAATTATCAAAGCGAAAATTCATTTGATAATCAATAAGATTCAGTTCAGTATCTTCCAGTACCTGCACTGTTCAGTCTTTCAGCATGAAGAAAAATTTTAAATTTCTAAAATTTACATATTAGTAAAAATTATCTTTTTACTTCGCTGAACAGAAACCTACCTCTGGAACAATTCTAGAATCACAGCGGATTATAAAGACGATCAAATCTTGGTAAAGTGGTTTAGAAAGATACTGATTTCTAATATTGCATTACCTGGACTCACTGTTATTTCATTTTCACAACAAGATTGTCTTAATCGAAAGCGAAGAGGGAAAAAGAGTACTTTCAGATTCCGAGCCGAAAAAATAAAAATAAAGCCATTCTATACTAGTAAAAAATTAACAAGAAAAGGTTGTGAGTAGATGTTACAGCAATTAAAAATAAAATAAATAAAAGTAAAGATTCAAAATCAAAATAACAAAAGAAATGGTAAGAAAGATTATGATATTTTCACACAAAAAAGAATAACAAAATTAAAGATAATCGAATGGAAAATAAGAGAGAGAATAACTAAAGATTATTAATCAAATGAAAGGGGCAGATAAAATGAATTTTAACACGAACGAAAGAAAAGGAACAGCAGATATTACGACAATCAAAATAAAAGGAAAAGTTGAAAATAAGCAAACACTATTAATCAAACGGGGTAAAGATAGATATATTCGAGAAACGTTGTGTTAACCAAATGAAATGAAAGAAATAGAAAAACAATAAACAGAAAAACAATACCCACATATTACAATCTAAGAAAAAAAAAAACTGCTAACAAGCAACGATTCTGTTTACCACTGAAAAACGAAGAGAACAGAAAAAAGTTTTTTTGATGAATGAAAAGACGGGAAACAAATAATCACAAATCTTATAAATGGAAAGTGGAGAATGATAAGAACAAGCGAAGATGGTTTGCATAGAATAATGTGAAAGAACGAAAACAGAACTCTCTAATTTCCTGTGATCATAACCTGAGCAACTTCTTTCTCTTTGACTTCTCGAGTGTAATTGCGTCCTAAAAGTGAGATAAAAATGGCAGCAAAAAGATGATCGAGCCAAAGGCCGCAACTCTCCTTCCGAAAATTAATTACGAAGTTAATATCCGGGAGTTAAGGTGAAAAAGAGACTAGCTGACTTATTCAAGTTGGTCCAAGAATTTCTTTTCAGGGAACTGATGATTTTTCCCCGGTTCCTTACACAAGAATTCCTCCATACCCCAGTCTTCGTGAAGAATTAAAAGATTATTCTGCTTTATGACAGATGAGCAAAGGTCTGCACGTAGTGAACATCTTTTATTTTTCAATTTTTTATTGAAACCCATTTTGTGTACTTGTTTCTTTGTAAAGTAATTTAATCAAAAGTCGTTGCAAAAGTAGCCAATCAAAACTTCAAAAAAGTACCCAATCAAAAACTTCATTATCGTCTCCACAAAGGGCCTCTGTACAATTCTCTCAGTCCCCCTTCTTGTCACAGGAGCCCATACGACACTTCTCGTGCTATTCTCTCAGGGGTTATGCGAAGGAATGTCCAAACCAATTCCACCTCTCATCATTTTCTCATCAAGAGATGGAACTTCCGTAATTTTCCTTATGCCACCATTTCTCACTCTGTCCTACCAACTGACACCTGACATTCTTCTTAAAGCAGTTTCCTTTCCACGAAAGGATGTTTCATTGATGATTCTGTGGACTACCTACAATACATATGGCAATTCTTTTCTGTTATTGTAAATGACTGTTGTTCCTTTATCTTTATTGTCCTGTTCATTAATGAGTTAACGCCGAGAGGAAAGTCGAGCAGAGGAGCTTATGTTTTCAGCAACTCCACAAAACAGTTTCGGCTTCGTCCTTTGACACATGCGGCTACGAAAAGATAAACCAGGACCTAAGATGAACACACACGCACATACACATAAACACACAACGTAGACACACGAATAAATAAATAAATATATATATATATATATATATATATATATATATATATATATATATATATATATATATATATATTTATATATATATATATATATATATATATATATATATATATATATATATATATATACACACACAAACACATTATATATATATATATATATATATATATATATATATATATATATATATATATATATATATATATATATTGTCACAAAGTGTCCCAAGTACCTGCTTATTACACAGCTAATCACAGAATTCAAAAATTTACCTCACTTCAGCCAGATACCTGAACTCTCATCACAGTAAAATTTACGACTGAGTACTCTAAAGGTAACAGTTATCCCTTAAAAAGCTTATTAAACACGTGAAAAATCAGACTAAGTTTACCAAAACAAGTGTGAGGTATCAACAACTAAACAAGAACTATACTAAAAGAAAAGGGCATCACTCCATCAAACAACTTTAACTGTTTCCCAGGTCTTAATTCACTTCAGCAAAACTAAATGTAAATAAATGTAAAATCACCACTATATAATATATAAAAAATTAAGAGATATCAAACACAAGAACACACAAAAATGTACAAAAGATTTACCAAAAACAATTTCACTAGGGCAAAAATCCCTTAATATACTTTATATTATACCATGGTAATAAGTAAAATTCACTTTACCTTACACAAGCTTGTGAAAACTTTCACAAAATCACCCCAAATTCAGCTGCTTGAGATTCACAAAACACACTTTTTGTTAGGCGCTATTACGGACGTATACAGTTGTTTCCTCTACTGTCAGATCTCAAAAGCTAAGAATAACATCAATGACCACACAAATACTTTATGTTAATAACTTTTCTCTTTTGAAGAAAGAGAGAGAGGGTGTGGGGGACCACATGAAAGGTTTCTGAAATCAGAATCAGCAAACTTTATGATTCCAGCTAGAAATGAAACAATCAGATAATGTCATTTCCTGAGCAAAACGTTTTGGGGCCAAAACTAGCATGTTAGAACAATACGTGATCAGAGCAATGTAATCTTAAACATGTGCTTCGGTTCAATAAAATTGCTCGTATTTCACAAAAAGGTACACGTCTTTACCAGAAAATCATATGGGACAAAGCTTTTAACGAAATCTTAACACGATCAAAACAGACTGCAGCTGGCATATCATAAATAACGAAGAACCAAAGTTGGTTTTCAGAACTGAGCAGCCTACTGATACCCTGACCTGTCAACACGCTTTCTTTCGCGATGACAATCAAAGCAAAATAAAGCATTTGCTACCACACACACTTGTTGCTGACATGTTACATTACTATTAAAAATGTACTATTAATTCTAAATTACACTGTTAAGTTATCTAAATCATTAATTCTTGTGAGATCTGACATTACACTACATACAATACTTCAACAATCATTATTATTATACAGAATGAATTATAACTAGAACATTAAATATATCAAAATCATGGAAAGATATACATTTTAAAGACAATATCTTGAGATTCCTTCCCCCAAGAAGATTAATTATCACGGGTTTGTATCCAACTATTCACAATGGGATAAATAACCTTCTATGATATTATTTTTTTCTGAAATGTGTTTCACTTTTACATTATACAGTTGCAGGCACAAAGACCACATGGTCAGTCTCTGATTGTTATTTTTCATCTTTCTAATAAGTGAGAGGGGCTTGTGGCCAGACAACACTAAAATTTCCTTGTTCTTGGACCTCTTCACATACTCTTCAAACTTTTCCAATGCTGTGATTAATGCTAACATTTCTTTTTTCTATGGTGGAATAAATTTTCTGATGCTTTTTCAACTTTGAAGACATGAAACGCACTGGATGTAGGATACTGCTGTCATCTTCTTGAAGTAGAACAGCTCCAATGCCACAATCAGATGCATCAACTTGTATTACAAACTTCTTATTGAAGCCTGGAGCTTGAAGCACTGGTCTTGAAGTTAACATGGCTTTAACCTTCTCAAATGATTCTTGACATTCTGGAGTCCAAACAAACTTTGTTTTTGGTTTTAATTATCATTTACTTTGATTTATATTGCCTTGCGTAATTCTGTCAATTAAGGCTAAAACTAACTCTAAAGGACAGATATTGAATAGATCAAGTCGCCAGTTAACACTCGTTAACAAAGAATAGAGGTTTATTCATAACAACATGAATGAATTCAGCAAAGTTACTGGAACACCAGTTTCAGCAAAAAACAAATAAATAAAATAGAATGAAATGGGTTATTTACTGGAACTAACAGCAGCTCAGCATATAGTCTGTTTTAGGACACACTTCAATGCTACATAGAATGAATGCAACAGATTTAGGTTTTTCAGATGCTGTATCAGGAATTTACTGCAAGGTCAAACTAAGGCTTCTTGATACTAATGATTCAGGTTCTTCTCCCAGAAAGAGGATATTGCACAGGCACAAGGCGTACGTAATTCTGGAAAAAGACGAATCCAGATAACAAACTTGCACTACAGAAACTCTCATTTGTCATTGTTAATCACAAGGGGATGATTCTTAGTTCAAAAATAACACATTTAACACCATGGAGGATAAGTTATGTGACTTCACTAGACAACAATAACTGTTTTACTAGGATTTCTTAGCCTGTGACTGTTTAAAAGAGGAAAATTTGAACAAGGGAAAATGAGTTTCAGTCGAAGGGAAAGAGAACTGGGAGAAATTGTCAATTCAGGCTAACCGCTGGGTTAACTAATGCAGTGATCAGATGCATGAGTTTCCTTGGTACGCTGAAATAGCAAATTTCTCCTCGGTTTGAACAAAGGAGGGAAACAAAGGATGGACGACATCAATGTCACGTCCTGACGCTGTGACGGCTGCGTGGATAATCCCAATGCTGGACCAGTGTCTTGGCGTTTGCTTCAAAACTCTGCCTATCTAGGGCTTGAACTGAAATGACGATAGACTCGCCAGTACATAGGGCAGAGAAGACTGAGCTGTAGGAACAGTACCTATAAGGTCTGTCCTAGCAAACCCTATCCCTGATTTACAGCCCTCTAAGCTAATGTCTTGGCAGTTGGCATATGGAATTTGAAAATGCTTCTAAATCGAAAACATTGTTTCCCGCTCGCTACACCCTACAATGCCTGCCTTCTTACTTGAACAAAGACAAATTTCTTGTATTTGATTAAAACAAGGAAGAGAGGTCGAACAGGCAATATAATTTTGTAATATATATATAATATAATAATGTGTGCATATATATATGTGTGTGTGTATGTGTATGTAGAAAAAACTGGTCACTTTTCACCAGATGTGTATGTAATTGTAATGACCACAGTGCCCTCATAACTTCTCGAGTTCTTCGCACTTTTTGGATATGCTTGTTACTACAAGGCCTTGGATCCAACTGCAAGATATATGAAGCAATCATGTGTACCATAGCGGGAACCGAACCAGCATCCCATAATCACAGCACAGTCGCATTGCCAACCTGACCATGAGAAGGTCGACAACGTGACCTCGTGATTATGGGATGCAGGTTCGTTTCCAGCTACCGAACATCATAATTGCTTCATATTTCTTGCACTTGGATCCAAGGCTTTGTACTCACAAGCATATCCAAAAAAGTGCGAAGAATTCGGAAAGTTAGGAGGGCACTGTGGCTACTACAATTACACACACACACATATATAAGTGTGTGTGTGTGTATGTGTCTGCATTTGGGTGTATGTGCGTGTGTTCATGTTTCCGTAGCTGTATGTGTCCGTATGTGTGATGACGGTAAGATATGAACTTTCTTTCTTTAGAAATCGATTGTTTTTGCTAATTCTAGCTGGCGTTTGTAGGCGAAATAAATGATAAAACTCTCTCTCTCTCTCTCTCTCTCACACACAGCCTTCAAAAGTTATTGCATATGAACGCAAGATTCCTGTCATATGTAAGTGGAAAAATGTTGTCATAAGTTAAAGATTTCATGATACTGTTTTCCTGCTGCCTAGCAAAATGAGGTATAGTTATAGAAGTTACCAAGATCTGCCTGTTTAGATATATTTCTGGTGCAAAAAGTTACACACACGCACACACACACACACACACACACACACATATATATATATATATATATATATATATATATATATATATATATATATATATATATATATATATATATATTGTATGTATATACAAAATAAGTATGGAGCTATTAAGGTCCGTCTAATTCCTATCAATCCTCTTTCTATAGGTTCATTATCAAATTGCAACGACCGTCTATGTCTTCGGGCTGCGTGCATAAGGAAACTTTTCCTAAGTGTAATTCAGGAACCTATATTGGATCAACCAAGAGGCTTCTGAAGGTACGCACAGATTCTCCTCATGGAGTGAGCTACCTTACAGGCAGTATAATCTCAAACCTAGAGCTTTTTGAAATAATGAAAATCTCTAAAATGTGTAAGACCTGTATTTAAGATAAAGCACTTTTAGCTTCAGGGCAAGCCTCCAACAAGCAGCCCTCTCGTCCCGACGCGTCGTTAAATAATCGAGCCTCCGGACAACTGGACCTTTCCTGGTCTCATGGCATTTCTCTCTCTCAGTCCTTACACTTCCATTAAATAGGTTGGTTCGGCTCTTGCTGACCTTCGTTGTATATATTAAATACCGTTAGGAATTTTATGAGTTTTTGACTTGGACTTTTTACCTGAAATTGTCTTTTTAAATGGCTTAAATTTGTACTGTGGTGTTTTCTCTTTAAAGTTGGTAATTTATGTGTAATTTAAAATATCACGAAATGTCGGGAAGAAATAACAGTTTGTAGCCAAGTAGATGTGTCCTCCTTATATATGTATATATATATATATATATATATATATATATATATATATATATATATATATATATATATATATATATATATATATATTAGAAAAATCATCACCACACAATCACGTGTGGAACAGAAATAAATTTCTGACTCACGTCGGGATCGAACCCAGGTCTCTCAGGTGGAAAGCAAGGGCGTTATCCACTCCATACAAGTCTAAAAGAAGTTGGAACCTGAGAGCAACTGCACCCAAGGAATTACCTGGGCAAGCTAACTGCTTGCATACCAGCAGTTTTCCCCAACTTCCCGACTCAACAATGACCCAATAGACAACATTTCATTCGAATTATCCCTTCTGAGTGAATAAGATAGAAATCATCAAACAATCATGTGTAAATTTCTGACTCACGTCGGGATCGATCTCTCAGGTGGAAAGATCCACTAGGCCATACAAGTCTAAAAGAAGTTGGAACCTGAGAGCAACTGCACCCAGGGGGCAAGCCTCCAACAACCAGCAGTTTTCCCCAACTTCCCGACTCAGCAATGACCCAATAGACAACATTTCATTCGAATTATCCCTTCTGAGTGAATAAGATAGAAATCATCACCACACAATCACGTGTGGAACAGAAATAAATTTCTGACTCACGTCGGATCAACCCAGGTCTCTCAGGTGGAAAGCAAGGGCGTTATCCACTGGCCATACAAGTCTAAAAAAGTTGGAACCTGAGCAACTGCACCCAAGGAATTACCTGGGCAAGCTAACTGCTTGCATACCAGCAGAGTTTTCCCAACTTCCCGACTCAGCAATGACCCAATAGACAACATTTCATTCGTTATCCCTTATGAGTGAATAAGATAGAAATCATCACCACACAATCACGTGTGGAACAGAAATAAATTTCTGACTCATATAGGTCTAAATACAAGTCTAAAGAAGTTGGAACCTGAGAGCAACTGCACCAGGAATTACCTGGGCAAGAACTGCTTTACCAGCCAGTTTTCCCCAACTTCCCGACTCAGCAATGACCCAATAGACAACATTTCATTCGACCTCCCTTCTGAGTGAATAAGATTGTCATCACCACACAATCACGTGTGGAATGGTTTCGGGATCGAACCCAGGTCTCTCAGGTGGAAATTTGTACTATCCACTGAGTTCTCAAGTCTAAAAGAAGTTGGAACCTGAGAGCAACTGGTACCTGGGCAAGCTTAACTGTTGCATAATTTAAAATATAGACAACATTTCATTCGAATTATCCCTTGGGTGCAGTTGCTCTCAGGTTCCAACTTCTTTTAGACTTGTATGGCCTAGTGGATAACGTTTTTCCACCTGAGAGACCTGGGTTCGATCCAACGTGATTGTGTGGTGATGATTTCTATCTTATTCACTCAGAAGGGATAATTCGAATGAAATGTTGTCTATTGGGTCATTGCTGAGTCGGGAAGTTGGGGAAAACTCGCTGGTATGCAAGCAGTTAGCTTGCCCAGGTAATTCCTTGGGTGCAGTTGCTTCGGGTTCCAACTAGACTTGTATGGCCTAGTGGATAACGCCCTTGCTTTCCACCTGAGAGACCTGGGTTCGATCCCGACGTGAGTCAGAAATTTATTTCTGTTCCACACGTGATTGTGTGGTGATGATTTCTATCTTATTCACTCAGAAGGGATAATTCGAATGAAATGTTGTCTATTGGGTCATTGCTGAGTCGGGAAGTTGGGGAAAACTATGCAAGCAGTTAGCTTGCCCAGGTAATTCCTTGGTGCAGTTGCTCTCAGGTTCCAACTAGACTTGTATGGCCTAGTGGATAACGCCCTACCTGAGAGACCTGGGTTCGATCCCGACGTGAGTCAGAAATTTATATATGTATATGTATATAAACACCTTAGCGACAGTCGTTGTCAGCTGCAAACGTGTTTTATTGCATATTTTACATGGAATTCCTACCCTCTTTGGAAATCCTACCCTCTAAGCATAATTGATGCTTAACCTAATAAAAGATCCTGATGTGAGCAGGTTCCTTTTGTTCATCCTCATCAAGGAAAAGACGAAGGGAAAGTCTTGCGTTACAAAAACCGTACTCGATGTAAGGGAGAATAAGTGACATACAATAGAATTCGTTGCTCGAAATAAATGCTTGAGCGTCCAAGCATCGCACAAAAATTCCCTGGCGTGCAATTAGAGAGAGTTTTGCAAGAAAACTCTCTCAGTAAACTTGCTTAGTTTTGTGCACTTGGCCATTGAGCGTGAGGAAGTTGTTTTAGGTATTACTGACGTACATTTCTGAAATACATCTACTTATTCAATATCCGTTTTCAACGAGGCTGAAAAGAAACAGTTTTCACCATAAATGTTGGCTTTCCAAAACAAACATATTTTATTCTGTCTCGTTAATTAAAAGGTGGATTTCAGCGTTTACGTTAAAACTTAAAAATCAGAAAGCTTTCAGGGATCGCTTTATTTTTAATCATACCGATCTTTTTTTAGAGAAGACTTATCGTTTGTTCCAATTCTTTTGTTCATAACACCATTTAATCTTATGTTACATATTGTACGTCCAGAAAAATAATGAAGGTGAATTATACTTTGGTGTAGCTACGAATGTGCTACTGTCATTCATTTCAATATCATAAAGGTCTGAAATAACCAAAGATTACTCAGCTCGCATAGCTCGAACCTAACTATAGTCGGTGTCAGCTGATTTGTCATCGGAATATCGTCTTCATCAACAATTTGCCATGGTAACACTGCTCATGATATCGGCTGCTGATTGGCTTAATTCCATCTTATTCAAATGTAATCAAATAGACTTTGAATTCTACCAAAAGCACATATTATGTATATGGAAGACACGGGATTATACGCGAACGGTGCAAAAATAACTTTAATGATAAATATGTCATTTTGAGTTACTATACATACTGTATATCTGGGCCATAATAATAAAATATAACAACTAAGTACCAGTGAGAAATGCTGGTAAACGAATACGAACAAGCAGAGAAAGAAGGAGGAATGCCTTACCAAGGCCCACATTTTACTTTAACCCCCTCTGCCAATCCAGAGTGGAATTGTCAGATATTCCAATTTTATAGGTCCTGTGACTTCCCTGTCATGCCTACCAAAGCATGGTACATTTAAAAATAAAATATGCCATAGCCATTAGGTATTACCATATGAGTGCCAGTTTGGCTCAGAACCCCACTCATTGGCTAAAAGAATGAACCCAGCCGTTTCCATAGGCTAGAGAAAATAATTTTGGCATATTTAATCATCATCTTTCATAACCATCATTGATTACTTTGAATCTGTCATCTATTCTCTTTGTTTATTTCTGTAATAAATCTCGAGTCTCAGACTCACAACCTTGTGTTATTAGTGCCCAAATGGCACTGAACCATTGCTCCCAAGTATCATGGCAACACCTAATTAAGCCCACGCTTCCTTTATTGTAATGCCTCTTCAAGGCAGACTAACTGTGTGTGTGAAAAACTCATACTGGAATTTATCATTAAGAGTGCATGAGGTATTTCTAGAATTAACCTAGTATTAATTCATTATTTTTAACTATACTGTTACGTTGTGAATATACTTTGATTGACATTCATCATACTCTGCTTTAACGTAATAGGAATTTAATGAGAGAATATGTCAATTTTAGCAGCAAGTATTTATTCTGCGTTAAAAGTAAACGTCACAATTCATGTTTTGCCTTTTAAAATTAATTGCTGCATAGAAATTTAAGTTAAATTATGGGCCACCAAAGGGAAGTGAGAGAGAAATAAAGTAAAGTCTTTAAGTGAGTTTGGTTGCTGGCAATCATTCTCACCCAAACTAGGGCGTGAACGCTAACTTGCTTGGGGAGGTGCAACGAAGGAAACTTCTTTCCAAGAAACCTCACCCGTTTTACCGTAATAACATAACCGATAGAGAATACAATTCATTTTAATTATTTCTTATATAGAAAGAACTGTGGGCTTCATTCGACCCTTCACCAGTTCTCTCCTTTCCCCATATGGTTAAGCCTAATTCCTCTCTCTCTCTCTGTCCAAAAGGAATGCCTAAGATCTGATTTCTAGGTATGGCCTCCAAAGATGCAAATTACTCACCAGCATCAGACAACAGGAAAGGGAGGAGCCAAAAAGAGAAAGTGTGGCCACCCTGCCATGCGGGAATGCCCCACGTGCATAATGCTACAGAACAGGAGGTGGGGATTGACCTTTGTGCCACCTACCTGGATGCCAGGACGTAATTCCGCGAGGTTATAAATGGACCATGCAACACCAGTCAGAGAGAGAGAAGCGCTCAGAACCCCACCAGGGACAGATGTCCTTATTTCTACCTGTCCCTCGCACTCCCCCATGTGTTCGACCTTGAGGTTCGGACGACTACTCTTTGTAGTGGCATCCCTTTATTTCCCTTCCTCCGGCGCCGACACCCCTATTGGACGAGGACATTGTCATCTTGATGAATTTAATGTGCCAAAATAAGGTTTCTTAGTCAGTCACGACCCTGTTATTTCTCTGCCTGGTTTATTTTCTATTTCCATTGGGCAATCACCTTCAGTAACTTGTGTTGAAGCATCAAGTGTTAACGTAATTAAGTTAGTGTTGAACTGAGTTATTTGGTACCATTTGTGCATTCCCTCAGTTCCCTTTGAGCGTCTTATTATTCTTGCAAGTAACCGTCTTGCATCTCTTGCAGACAGACCTTGGCTTTGGAACCACTCTCGGCTCTATTCCCATTTATCACGGCCTTATGCAACCCTTTAATCTACCCTTCTCAATCCCCCTGTATGAAGACATCACCAGTGTAGAATATTTCTCCTGTGTAGAATTCATTCATTTAGCAGGACCCTGTTATTGCCTGCCCTGTAATTCTTCATTCTTCTGATCTGTGTTTATTATGTAAATAGAATTAATTAAGAGAACTGTGAGTTTACGTAATCTTCCCTAACATGAAGAACGCCCTAAGCCAACATTGCTTCCATGATTTATTCATCTACAGAGTTGCCTTAATCAGTCTACTTAGTCAGATGTTTTAGTAAAATACAGTAGATTTCTTGATAATGTAAAGAACTCCTGCGATTATCCATTGCCACCCAGAATCAAGTATCAAAGGCAAAGGCATAGAAATATACATATATATATATATAT